>NW_026287625.1:0-76296 GCF_023373465.1 Oncorhynchus keta | reverse complement strand
GACCAGGGAACCATGTGGAATAACAGACCAGGAAACCATGGGGAATAACAGACCAGGGAACCATGGGGAATAACAGACCAGGGAACCATGTGGAATAACAGACCAGGGAACCATGTGGAATAACAGACCAGGGAACCATGTGGAATAACAGACCAGGGAGCCATGTGGAATAACAGACCAGGGAACCATGGGGAATAACAGACCAGGGAACCATGGGGAATAACAGACCAGGGAACCATGGGGAATAACAGACCAGGGAACCATGTGGAATAACAGACCAGGGAACCATGTGGAATAACAGACCAGGGAACCACGTGGAATAACAGACCAGGGAACCACGTGGAATAACAGACCAGGGAGCCATGTGGAACCATGGGGAATAACAGACCAGGGAACCATGGGGAATAACAGACCAGGGAACCATGTGGAATAACAGACCAGGGAACCATGTGGAATAACAGACCAGGGAGCCATGGGGAATAACAGACCAGGGAACCATGTGGAATAACAGACCAGGGAACCATGTGGAATAACAGACCAGGGAGCCATGTGGAATAACAGACCGGGGGGGTCCTTAGAACAGCGTTAGTCTGAATAACAGACCTGTCAGAAAGGCCCATGGCAACGAGCCCACGAGCCCATGGCAACGAGCCCATGGCAACGGCCCACGAGCCCATGGCAACGAGCCCATGGCAACGAGCCCATGGCAACGAGCCCATGGCAACGAGCCCATGGCAACGTGTTTTATCGCTTGGTTCTCTAAAACGTCTGATTTAGTTGTGATGTTGGGAGTCTCTGAAAAGAGCTTTTAAAATTGCAACAAAAATAACATTTACAATCGATGGTAAAAAAATATATAGAATTGCCGGAAATAAAAGTTAGAAAAAGTGTATAATGTGCTCTCCACCAACAGGAGGTGTCTGAACAGAAAACCCACTGTATATATTAAAATATTCACGAGGTCATTCTGCCAGGTGAACATTGGCTACTTCGTACTTAACATTTAATTGAGAAGGTTTTTTTTGGGGGGGGGGAAACTTTTAATCTACCAGAAGACTTTTCATTAGCATCATCGCTACCGGCTACATTAAGTGGTAAGACTCAGGACACTGCATTTATTTTCAATACATTTACTTGATTCCCAAGTTCAATACATTTATTTTATATTGTTGAAAAATCGTTTTCTTTTTCCAACGTCTGGATTCGGTCCACGTTTTATAGGGACAGAACGGACACTTTCTAAAGGCCTATTCCCCCAAAACGTCCTTCTTTCCCTCTCTCAAAGCCACAGGGTCAGATTAAAGTCTGTCAATACTCACGTATTCTAAACCTTCACCCAGCCACACCAATCCTTCCATCACGTCACGTATTCTAAACCTTCACCCAGCCACACCAATCCTTCCATCATGTCACGTATTCTAAACCTTCACCCAGCCACACCAATCCTTCCATCACGTCACGTATTCTAAACCTTCACCCAGCCACACCAATCCTTCCATCACGTCTCGTATTCTAAACCTTCACCCAGCCACACCAATCCTTCCATCACGTCACGTATTCTAAACCTTCACCCAGCCACACCAATCCTTCCATCACGTCACGTATTCTAAACCTTCACCCAGTCACACCAATCCTTCCATCACGTCACGTATTCTAAACCTTCACCCAGCCACACCAATCCTTCCATCACGTCTCGTATTCTAAACCTTCACCCAGCCACACCAATCCTTCCATCACGTCACGTATTCTAAACCTTCACCCAGCCACACCAATCCTTCCATCACGTCTCGTATTCTAAACCTTCACCCAGCCACACCAATCCTTCCATCACGTCTCGTATTCTAAACCTTCACCCAGCCACACCAATCCTTCCATCACGACACGTATTCTAAACCTTCACCCAGCCACACCAATCCTTCCATCATGTCTCGTATTCTAAACCTTCACCCAGCCACACCAATCCTTCCATCATGTCACGTATTCTAAACCTTCACCCAGCCACACCAACCCTTCCATCACGTCACGTAATTCTAAACCTTCACCCAGCCACACCAATCCTTCCATCTCTTCACGTATTCTAAACCTTCACCCAGCCACACCAATCCTTCCATCACGTCACGTATTCTAAACCTTCACCCAGCCACACCAATCCTTCCATCACGTCACGTATTCTAAACCTTCACCCAGCCACACCAATCCTTTCATCACGTCACGTATTCTAAACCTTCACCCAGTCACACCAATCCTTCCATCACGTATTCTAAACCTTCACCCAGCCACACCAATCATTTCATCACGTCACGTATTCTAAACCTTCACCCAGCCACACCAATCCTTCCATCACGTATTCTAAACCTTCACCCAGCCACACCAATCATTTCATCACGTCACGTATTCTAAACCTTCACCCAGTCACACCAATCCTTCCATCACGTCACGTATTCTAAACCTTCACCCAGCCACACCAATCCTTCCATCACGTCACGTATTCTAAACCTTCACCCAGTCACACCAATCCTTCCATCACGTCACGTATTCTAAACCTTCACCCAGCCACACCAATCCTTCCATCACGTCACGTATTCTAAACCTTCACCCAGCCACACCAATCCTTCCATCACGTCACGTATTCTAAACCTTCACCCAGCCACACCAATCCTTCCATCACGTCACGTATTCTAAACCTTCACCCAGCCACACCAATCCTTCCATCACGTCACGTATTCTAAACCTTCACCCAGCCACACCAATCCTTTCATCACGTCACGTATTCTAAACCTTCACCCAGTCACACCAATCCTTCCATCACGTCACGTATTCTAAACCTTCACCCAGCCACACCAATCCTTTCATCACGTCACGTATTCTAAACCTTCACCCAGTCACACCAATCCTTCCTTCACGTCACGTATTCTAAACCTTCACCCAGCCACACCAATCCTTTCATCACGTCACGTATTCTAAACCTTCACCCAGCCACACCAATCCTTCCGTCACGTATTCTAAAACTTCACCCAGCCACACCAATCCTTCCATCACGTCACGTATTCTAAACCTTCACCCAGCCACACCAATCCTTCCATCACGTCTCGTATTCTAAACCTTCACCCAGCCACACCAATCCTTCCATCACGTCTCGTATTCTAAACCTTCACCCAGCCACACCAATCCTTCCATTACGTCACGTATTCTAAACCTTCACCCAGTCACACCAATCCTTCCATCACGTCACGTATTCTAAACCTTCACCCAGCCACACCAATCATTTCATCAAGTCACGTATTCTAAACCTTCACCCAGCCACACCAATCCTTCCATCGCGTCTCGTATTCTAAACCTTCACCCAGCCACACCAATCCTTCCATCACGTCCCGTATTCTAAACCTTCACCCAGCCACACCAATCCTTCCATCGCGTCTCGTATTCTAAACCTTCACCCAGCCACACCAATCCTTCCATCGCGTCTCGTATTCTAAACCTTCACCCAGCCACACCAATCCTTCCATCGCGTCACGTATTCTAAACCTTCACCCAGCCACACCAATCCTTCCATCGCGTCACGTATTCTAAACCTTCACCCAGCCACACCAATCCTTCCATCACGTCTCGTATTCTAAACCTTCACCCAGCCACACCAATCCTTCCATTACGTCACGTATTCTAAACCTTCACCCAGTCACACCAATCCTTCCATCACGTCACGTATTCTAAACCTTCACCCAGCCACACCAATCCTTCCATCGCGTCTCGTATTCTAAACCTTCACCCAGCCACACCAATCCTTCCATCACGTCTCATATTCTAAACCTTCACCCAGCCACACCAATCCTTCCATCACGTCACGTATTCTAAACCTTCACCCAGCCACACCAATCCTTTCATCACGTATTCTAAACCTTCACCCAGCCACACCAATCCTTCCATCACGTCACGTAATTCTAAATCTTCACCCAGCCACACCAATCCTTCCATCACGTCACGTATTCTAAACCTTCACCCAGCCACACCAATCCTTCCATCACGTCACGTATTCTAAACCTTCACCCAGCCACACAATCCTTCCATCACGTCACGTATTCTAAACCTTCACCCAGCCACACCAATCCTTCCATCACGTCACGTATTCTAAACCTTCACCCAGCCACACCAATTCTTCCATCACGTCTCGTATTCTAAACCTTCACCCAGCCACACCAATCCTTCCATCACGTCACGTATTCTAAACCTTCACCCAGCCACACCAATCCTTTCATCACGTCACGTATTCTAAACCTTCACCCAGCCACACCAATCCTTCCATCACGTCACGTATTCTAAACCTTCACCCAGCCACACCAATCCTTCCATCACGTCTCGTATTCTAAACCTTCACCCAGCCACACCAATCCTTCCATCACGTCACGTATTCTAAACCTTCACCCAGCAACACCAATCCTTTCATCACGTCACGTATTCTAAACCTTCACCCAGCCACACCAATCCTTCCATCACGTCTCGTATTCTAAACCTTCACCCAGCCACACCAATCCTTCCATTACGTCTCGTATTCTAAACCTTCACCCAGCCACACCAATCCTTCCATTACGTCTCGTATTCTAAACCTTCACCCAGCCACACCAATCCTTCCATCACGTCTCGTATTCTAAACCTTCACCCAGCCACACCAATCCTTCCATCACGTCTCGTATTCTAAACCTTCACCCAGCCACACCAATCCTTCCATCACGTCTCGTATTCTAAACCTTCACCCAGCCACACCAATCCTTCCATTACGTCTCGTATTCTAAACCTTCACCCAGCCACACCAATCCTTCCATTACGTCTCGTATTATAAACCTTCACCCAGCCACACCAATCCTTCCATCACGTCACGTATTCTAAACCTTCACCCAGCCACACCAATCCTTTCGTCACGTATTCTAAACCTTCACCCAGCCACACCAATCCTTCCATCACGTCACGTATTCTAAACCTTCACCCAGCCACACCAATCCTTCCATCACGTCACGTATTCTAAACCTTCACCCAGCCACACCAATCCTTTCGTCACGTATTCTAAACCTTCACCCAGCCACACCAATCCTTCCATCACGTCACGTATTCTAAACCTTCACCCAGCCACACCAATCCTTCCATCACGTCACGTATTCTAAACCTTCACCCAGCCACACCAATCCTTCCATCACGTCACGTATTCTAAACCTTCACCCAGCCACACCAATCCTTCCATCACGTCACGTATTCTAAACCTTCACCCAGCCACACCAATCCTTCCATCACGTCTCGTATTCTAAACCTTCACCCAGCCACACCAATCCTTCCATCACGTCTCGTATTCTAAACCTTCACCCAGCCACACCAATCCTTCCATCACGTCACGTATTCTAAACCTTCACCCAGCCACACCAATCCTTCCATCACGTCACGTATTCTAAACCTTCACCCAGCCACACCAATCCTTCCATCACGTCTCGTATTCTAAACCTTCACCCAGCCACACCAATCCTTCCATCACGTCACGTATTCTAAACCTTCACCCAGCCACACCAATCCTTCCATCACGTCACGTATTCTAAACCTTCACCCAGCCACACCAATCCTTCCATCACGTCACGTATTCTAAACCTTCACCCAGCCACACCAATCCTTTCATCACGTCACGTATTCTAAACCTTCACCCAGCCACACCAATCCTTCCATCACGTCACGTATTCTAAACCTTCACCCAGCCACACCAATCCTTCCATCACGTCACGTATTCTAAACCTTCACCCAGCCACACCAATCCTTCCATCACGTCACGTATTCTAAACCTTCACCCAGCCACACCAATCCTTCCATCACGTCACGTATTCTAAACCTTCACCCAGCCACACCAATTCTTCCATCACGTCTCGTATTCTAAACCTTCACCCAGCCACACCAATCCTTCCATCACGTCACGTATTCTAAACCTTCACCCAGCCACACCAATCCTTTCATCACGTCACGTATTCTAAACCTTCACCCAGCCACACCAATCCTTCCATCACGTCACGTATTCTAAACCTTCACCCAGCCACACCAATCCTTCCATCACGTCTCGTATTCTAAACCTTCACCCAGCCACACCAATCCTTCCATCACGTCACGTATTCTAAACCTTCACCCAGCAACACCAATCCTTTCATCACGTCACGTATTCTAAACCTTCACCCAGCCACACCAATCCTTCCATCACGTCTCGTATTCTAAACCTTCACCCAGCCACACCAATCCTTCCATTACGTCTCGTATTCTAAACCTTCACCCAGCCACACCAATCCTTCCATTACGTCTCGTATTCTAAACCTTCACCCAGCCACACCAATCCTTCCATCACGTCTCGTATTCTAAACCTTCACCCAGCCACACCAATCCTTCCATCACGTCTCGTATTCTAAACCTTCACCCAGCCACACCAATCCTTCCATCACGTCTCGTATTCTAAACCTTCACCCAGCCACACCAATCCTTCCATTACGTCTCGTATTCTAAACCTTCACCCAGCCACACCAATCCTTCCATTACGTCTCGTATTATAAACCTTCACCCAGCCACACCAATCCTTCCATCACGTCACGTATTCTAAACCTTCACCCAGCCACACCAATCCTTTCGTCACGTATTCTAAACCTTCACCCAGCCACACCAATCCTTCCATCACGTCACGTATTCTAAACCTTCACCCAGCCACACCAATCCTTCCATCACGTCACGTATTCTAAACCTTCACCCAGCCACACCAATCCTTTCGTCACGTATTCTAAACCTTCACCCAGCCACACCAATCCTTCCATCACGTCACGTATTCTAAACCTTCACCCAGCCACACCAATCCTTCCATCACGTCACGTATTCTAAACCTTCACCCAGCCACACCAATCCTTCCATCACGTCACGTATTCTAAACCTTCACCCAGCCACACCAATCCTTCCATCACGTCACGTATTCTAAACCTTCACCCAGCCACACCAATCCTTCCATCACGTCTCGTATTCTAAACCTTCACCCAGCCACACCAATCCTTCCATCACGTCTCGTATTCTAAACCTTCACCCAGCCACACCAATCCTTCCATCACGTCACGTATTCTAAACCTTCACCCAGCCACACCAATCCTTCCATCACGTCACGTATTCTAAACCTTCACCCAGCCACACCAATCCTTCCATCACGTCTCGTATTCTAAACCTTCACCCAGCCACACCAATCCTTCCATCACGTCACGTATTCTAAACCTTCACCCAGCCACACCAATCCTTCCATCACGTCTCGTATTCTAAACCTTCACCCAGCCACACCAATCCTTCCATCACGTCACGTATTCTAAACCTTCACCCAGCCACACAAATCCTTTCATCACGTCACGTATTCTAAACCTTCACCCAGCCACACCAATCCTTCCATCACGTCTCGTATTCTAAACCTTCACCCAGCCACACCAATCCTTCCATTACGTCACGTATTCTAAACCTTCACCCAGTCACACCAATCCTTCCATCACGTCACGTATTCTAAACCTTCACCCAGCCACACCAATCATTTCATCAAGTCACGTATTCTAAACCTTCACCCAGCCACACCAATCCTTCCATCACGTCACGTATTCTAAACCTTCACCCAGCCACACCAATCATTTCATCAAGTCACGTATTCTAAACCTTCACCCAGCCACACCAATCCTTCCATCACGTCTCGTATTCTAAACCTTCACCCAGCCACACCAATCCTTCCATTACGTCACGTATTCTAAACCTTCACCCAGTCACACCAATCCTTCCATCACGTCACGTATTCTAAACCTTCACCCAGCCACACCAATCCTTCCATCACGTCACGTATTCTAAACCTTCACCCAGCCACACCAATCCTTCCATCACGTATTCTAAACCTTCACCCAGTCACACCAATCCTTCCATCATGTCACGTAATTCTAAACCTTCACCCAGTCACACCAATCCTTCCATCACGACACGTATTCTAAACCTTCACCCAGCCACACCAATCCTTCCATCACGTCACGTAATTCTAAACCTTCACCCAGCCACACCAATCCTTCCATCACGTCTCGTATTCTAAACCTTCACCCAGCCACACAAATCCTTCCATCACGTCACGTATTCTAAACCTTCACCCAGCCACACCAATCCTTCCATCACGTCTCGTATTCTAAACCTTCACCCAGCCACACAAATCCTTCCATCACGTCACGTATTCTAAACCTTCACCCAGCCACACAAATCCTTCCATCACGTCACGTATTCTAAACCTTCACCCAGCCACACCAATCCTTCCATCACGTCACGTATTCTAAACCTTCACCCAGCCACACCAATCCTTCCATCACGTCACGTATTCTAAACCTTCACCCAGTCACACCAATCCTTCCATCACGTCACGTATTATAAACCTTCACCCAGCCACACCAATCCTTCCATCACGTCACGTATTCTAAACCTTCACCCAGCCACACCAATCCTTCCATCACGTCACGTATTCTAAACCTTCACCCAGTCACACCAATCCTTCCATCACGTCACGTATTCTAAACCTTCACCCAGCCACACCAATCCTTTCGTCACGTATTCTAAACCTTCACCAATCCTTCCATCACGTCTCGTATTCTAAACCTTCACCCAGCCACACCAATCCTTCCATCGCGTCTCGTATTCTAAAGCTTCACCCAGCCACACCAATCCTTCCATCACGTCACGTAATTCTAAACCTTCACCCAGCCACACCAATCCTTCCATCACGTCACGTATTCTAAACCTTCACCCAGCCACACCAATCCTTCCATCACGTCACGTATTCTAAACCTTCACCCAGCCACACCAATCCTTCCATCACGTCACGTATTCTAAACCTTCACCCAGCCACACCAATCCTTCCATCACGTCACGTATTCTAAACCTTCACCCAGCCACACCAATCCTTCCATCACGTCTCGTATTCTAAACCTTCACCCAGCCACACCAATCCTTCCATCACGTCACGTATTCTAAACCTTCACCCAGCCACACCAATCCTTTCATCACGTCACGTATTCTAAACCTTCACCCAGCCACACCAATCCTTCCATCACGTCACGTATTCTAAACCTTCACCCAGCCACACAATCCTTCCATCACGTCTCGTATTCTAAACCTTCACCCAGCCACACCAATCCTTCCATCACGTCACGTATTCTAAACCTTCACCCAGCCACACCAATCCTTTCATCACGTCACGTATTCTAAACCTTCACCCAGCCACACCAATCCTTCCATCACGTCTCGTATTCTAAACCTTCACCCAGCCACACCAATCCTTCCATTACGTCTCGTATTCTAAACCTTCACCCAGCCACACCAATCCTTCCATTACGTCTCGTATTCTAAACCTTCACCCAGCCACACCAATCCTTCCATCACGTCTCGTATTCTAAACCTTCACCCAGCCACACCAATCCTTCCATCACGTCTCGTATTCTAAACCTTCACCCAGCCACACCAATCCTTCCATCACGTCTCGTATTCTAAACCTTCACCCAGCCACACCAATCCTTCCATTACGTCTCGTATTCTAAACCTTCACCCAGCCACACCAATCCTTCCATTACGTCTCGTATTATAAACCTTCACCCAGCCACACCAATCCTTTCGTCACGTATTCTAAACCTTCACCCAGCCACACCAATCCTTCCATCACGTCACGTATTCTAAACCTTCACCCAGCCACACCAATCCTTTCATCACGTATTCTAAACCTTCACCCAGCCACACCAATCCTTCCATCACGTCACGTATTCTAAACCTTCACCCAGCCACACCAATCCTTTCGTCACGTATTCTAAACCTTCACCCAGCCACACCAATCCTTCCATCACGTCACGTATTCTAAACCTTCACCCAGCCACACCAATCCTTCCGTCACGTATTCTAAACCTTCACCCAGCCACACCAATCCTTCCATCACGTCACGTATTCTAAACCTTCACCCAGCCACACCAATCCTTCCATCACGTCTCGTATTCTAAACCTTCACCCAGCCACACCAATCCTTCCATCACGTCTCGTA
Organism: Oncorhynchus keta; assembly: GCF_023373465.1. NCBI lineage: Eukaryota > Metazoa > Chordata > Actinopteri > Salmoniformes > Salmonidae > Oncorhynchus > Oncorhynchus keta. Next base: position 66,215 of record NW_026287625.1, on the reverse strand, counting down.
TTCTAAACCTTCACCCAGCCACACCAATCCTTCCATCACGTCACGTATTCTAAACCTTCACCCAGCCACACCAATCCTTCCATCACGTCACGTATTCTAAACCTTCACCCAGCCACACCAATCCTTCCATCACGTCTCGTATTCTAAACCTTCACCCAGCCACACCAATCCTTCCATCACGTCACGTATTCTAAACCTTCACCCAGCCACACCAACCCTTCCATCACGTCACGTATTCTAAACCTTCACCCAGCCACACCAATCCTTCCATCACGTCACGTATTCTAAACCTTCACCCAGCCACACCAATCCTTCCATCACGTCACGTATTCTAAACCTTCACCCAGCCACACCAATCCTTCCATCACGTCACGTATTCTAAACCTTCACCCAGCCACACCAATCCTTCCATCACGTCACGTATTCTAAACCTTCACCCAGCCACACCAATCCTTCCATCACGTCACGTATTCTAAACCTTCACCCAGCCACACCAATCCTTCCATCACGTCACGTATTCTAAACCTTCACCCAGCCACACCAATCCTTCCATCACGTCACGTATTCTAAACCTTCACCCAGCCACACCAATCCTTCCGTCACGTATTCTAAACCTTCACCCAGCCACACCAATCCTTCCATCACGTCTCAAAAACTAAAATAATGGAGCGTCACAACAGAGCTGGAACTGCGACAGATCGATCGTCCCACATCTCCTGAAGGACTGCGGGTTAAAAATCAGCTAGTAGTGGCTTTGTGATGATATTCAGTCTTCATATAAATACCATCAGGTATTGCAAGTTAAGCCTGTTGGACTTTATTAGGTAGGTTTCTCTTCTACCTCAGATCGATCTTGCTCAAACAGCTGGTGGCAGCAAACTTCACGTGGAGAAGAAAGATGGATATGTGTGGGCACTAAAATTGTAGAAAAAAAAAATCAAAAACAGGTTTAAAATTGAATCATGCAACAAACAAAATAAATAATGAAATCGTAGGCGAAAACTCCACTGACTTCCATCCTCAATTCCAGGCCATAAATCATGAGCCACAGAGACACAATAACACATCCTGAAGGTAAAGGCAACTCGATGTCAGAAATAAAACGTAAATCATGAGCCCCACAGACACAATAACACATCCTGAAGGGAAAGGCAACACGATGTCAGAAATAAAACGTAAATCATGAGCCCCACAGACACAATAACACATCCTGAAGGGAAAGGCAACACGATGTCAGAAATAAAACGTAAATCATGAGCCCCACAGACACAATAACACATCCTGAAGGTAAAGGCAACACGATGTCAGAAATAAAACGTAAATCATGAGCCCCACAGACACAATAACACATCCTGAAGGGAAAGGCAACACGATGTCAGAAATAAAACGTAAATCATGAGCCCCACAGACACAATAACACATCCTGAAGGGAAAGGCAACACGATGTCAGAAATAAAACGTAAATCATGAGCCCCACAGACACAATAACACATCCTGAAGGGAAAGGCAACACGATGTCAGAAATAAAACGTAAATCATGAGCCACACAGACACAATAACACATCCTGAAGGGAAAGGCAACTCGATGTCAGAAATAAAACGTAAATCATGAGCCCCACAGACACAATAACACATCCTGAAGGGAAAGGCAACACGATGTCAGAAATAAAACGTAAATCATGAGCCCCACAGACACAATAACACATCCTGAAGGGAAAGGCAACACGATGTCAGAAATAAAACGTAAATCATGAGCCCCACAGACACAATAACACATCCTGAAGGGAAAGGCAACACGATGTCAGAAATAAAACGTAAATCATGAGCCCCACAGACACAATAACACATCCTGAAGGGAAAGGCAACACGATGTCAGAAATAAAACGTAAATCATGAGCCCCACAGACACAATAATACATCCTGAAGGGAAAGGCAACACGATGTCAGAAATAAAACGTAAATCATGAGCCCCACAGACACAATAATACATCCTGAAGGTAAAGGCAACTCGATGTCAGAAATAAAACGTAAATCATGAGCCCCACAGACACTATAATACATCCTGAAGGGAAAGGCAACACGATGTCAGAAATAAAACGTAAATCATGAGCCACAGAGACACAATAACACATCCTGAAGGGAAAGGCAACACGATGTCAGAAATAAAACGTAAATCATGAGCCCCACAGACACAATAACACATCCTGAAGGGAAAGGCAACACGATGTCAGAAATAAAACGTAAATCATGAGCCCCACAGACACAATAACACATCCTGAAGGGAAAGGCAACACGATGTCAGAAATAAAACGTAAATCATGAGCCCCACAGACACAATAACACATCCTGAAGGGAAAGGCAACACGATGTCAGAAATAAAACGTTAGCTTTGAGTCGCCTGGACGTTAGTGACTACGATGTGGAATGTTTGTACCTGCCAAGCATCTGAAGTGGCTGACTGAGGCCTCCACCCCGATGACCTGTTAACCTGGTGCAAAGCTCAATAGAACTGTTGGTAGGGCTGGCAAGGGCCTCGGTGGAGGGCCGGGCCTCGGTGGGACCCCGTGTAGGGCCGGGCCTCCATGGAGGGCCACATGAAAGCCGTGTAGGGCAGGGCGATATGACCTAAAAATGAAAAGCTACATTTTTTCAGACTGATGGGTGATTCACGTTATACACTACCAGTGAATGAGAATGCCAAGTGTGTGCAAAGCTTAATAACTGTGGAATTGGCACCTTTCCCCATGTTGCTATGTGCATAATAACTGTGGAATTGGCACCTTTCCCCATGTTGCTATGTGCATAATAACTGTGGAATTGGCACCTTTCCCCATGTTGCTATGTGCATAATAACTGTGGAATTGGCACCTTTCCCCATGTTGCTGTGTGCATAATAACTGTGGAATTGGCACCTTTCCCCATGTTGCTATGTGCATAATAACTGTGGAATTGGCACCTTTCCCCATGTTGCTATGTGCATAATAACTGTGGAATTGGCACCTTTCCCCATGTTGCTATGTGCATAATAACTGTGGAATTGGCACCTTTCCCCATGTTGCTATGTGCATAACTGTGGAATTGGCACCTTTCCCCATGTTGCTGTGTGCATAATAACTGTGGAATTGGCACCTTTCCCCATGTTGCTATGTGCATAATAACTGTGGAATTGGCACCTTTCCCCATGTTGCTATGTGCATAATAACTGTGGAATTGGCACCTTTCCCCATGTTGCTATGTGCATAATAACTGTGGAATTGGCACCTTTCCCCATGTTGCTATGTGCATAATAACTGTGGAATTGGCACCTTCCCCCATGTTGCTGTGTGCATAATAACTAAATGAAACCAGCCTATTGAGAACAATGAGGCGGAGGCAGCAGCAGGGAGGCGGAAACAGCCCTTCGCCCTAATTGTCTGAGAAAATGGAGGAGAGTGAGGAAACTCCAATGTAATTAGGTCTATAAATCAATGGCCAAACTGTTCATTTTTACACTGCTGCTACTCTCTGTTATCATCTAGTCACTTTAATAACTCTACCTACATGTACATATTACCTCAACTAACCGGTGCCCCCCCATGCATATTGACTCTGTACCCCACCCCCCATGTATATAGTCTCCACACTGGCTCTGTACTGGTACCCCTGTATATAGACTCCACATTGACTCTGTACTGGTACCCCCTGTATATAGCCTCCACACTGGCTCTGTACTGGTACCCCCTGTATATAGTCTCCACATTGACTCTGTACTGGTACCCCCTGTATATAGTCTCCACATTGACTCTGTACCGGTACCCCCTGTATATAGCCTCCACACTGGCTCTGTACTGGTACCCCTGTATATAGTCTCCACATTGACTCTGTACTGGTACCCACTGTATATAGCCTCCACATTGACTCTGTACCGGTACCCCCTGTATATAGCCTCCACATTGACTCTGTACCGGTACCCCCTGTATATAGCCTCCACATTGACTCTGTACTGGTACCCCCTGTATATAGTCTCCACATTGACTCTGTACTGGTACCCCCTGTATATAGTCTCCACATTGACTCTGTACCAGTACCCCCTGTATATAGCCTCCACATTGACTCTGTACCGGTACCCCCTGTATATAGTCTCCACATTGACTCTGTACTGGTACCCCCTGTATATAGCCTCCACATTGACTCTGTACTGGTACCCCCTGTATATAGTCTCCACATTGACTCTGTACTGGTACCCCCTGTATATAGTCTCCACATTGACTCTGTACTGGTACCCCCTGTATATAGTCTCCACATTGACTCTGTACTGGTACCCCCTGTATATAGCCTCCACATTGACTCTGTACTGGTACCCCCTGTATATAGCCTCCACATTGACTCTGTACTGGTACCCCCTGTATATAGCCTCCACATTGACTCTGTACTGGTACCCCCTGTATATAGTCTCCACATTGACTCTGTACTGGTACCCCCTGTATATAGTCTCCACATTGACTCTGTACTGGTACCCCCCTGTATATAGTCTCCACATTGACTCTGTACTGGTACCCCCCTGTATATAGTCTCCACATTGACTCTGTACTGGTACCCCCTGTATATAGTCTCCACATTGACTCTGTACTGGTACCCCCCTGTATATAGTCTCCACATTGACTCTGTACTGGTACCCCCTGTATATAGTCTCCACATTGACTCTGTACTGGTACCCCCCTGTATATAGTCTCCACATTGACTGTACTGGTACCCCCTGTATATAGCCTCCACATTGACTCTGTACCGTAACACCCTGTATATAGTCTCCACATTGACTCTGTACCGGTACCCCCTGTATATAGCCTCCACATTGACTCTGTACTGGTACCCCCTGTATATAGCCTCCACATTGACTCTGTACTGGTACCCCCTGTATATAGCCTCCACATTGACTCTGTACTGGTACCCCCCCTGTATATAGCCTCCATATTGACTCTGTACTAGTACCCCCCCCCCTGTATATAGTCTCTCTATTGTTATTTAACTGCTGCTCTTTAATTACTTGTTACTTTTATCGCTTATTCTTATCAGTATTTTTTATTTATTTAACTGCATTGTTGGTTAACGAGGGGCTCGTAAGTAAACATTTCACCGTAAGGTCTACTACACCTGTTGTATTCAGCATTTCACTGTGAGGTCTACTACACCTGTTGTATTCAGCATTTCACTGTAAGGTCTACTACACCTGTTGTATTCAGCATTTCACTGTAAGGTCTACTACACCTGTTGTATTCAGCATTTCACTGTGAGGTCTACTACACCTGTTGTATTCAGCATTTCACTGTGAGGTCTACTACACCTGTTGTATTCAGCATTTCACTGTGAGGTCTACTACACCTGTTGTATTCAGCATTTCACTGTGAGGTCTACTACACCTGTTGTATTCAGCATTTCACTGTAAGGTCTACTACACCTGTTGTATTCAGCATTTCACTGTAGGTCTACTACACCTGTTGTATTCAGCATTTCACTGTGAGGTCTACTACACCTGTTGTATTCAGCATTTCACTGTGAGGTCTACTACACCTGTTGTATTCAGCATTTCACTGTAAGGTCTACTACACCTGTTGTATTCAGCATTTCACTGTGAGGTCTACTACACCTGTTGTATTCAGCATTTCACTGTGAGGTCTACTACACCTGTTGTATTCAGCATTTCACTGTGAGGTCTACTACACCTGTTGTATTCAGCATTTCACTGTGAGGTCTACTACACCTTTGTATTCACTTTCACTGTAAGGTCTACTACACCTGTTGTATTCAGCATTTCACTGTAAGGTCTACTACACCTGTTGTATTCAGCATTTCACTGTGAGGTCTACTACACCTGTTGTATTCAGCATTTCACTGTGAGGTCTACTACACCTGTTGTATTCAGCATTTCACTGTGAGGTCTACTACACCTGTTGTATTCAGCATTTCACTGTGAGGTCTACTACACCTGTTGTATTCAGCATTTCACTGTGAGGTCTACTACACCTGTTGTATTCAGCATTTCACTGTGAGGTCTACTACACCTGTTGTATTCAGCATTTCACTGTAGGTCTACTACACCTGTTGTATTCAGCATTTCACTGTGAGGTCTACTACACCTGTTGTATTCAGCATTTCACTGTGAGGTCTACTACACCTGTTGTATTCAGCATTTCACTGTGAGGTCTACTACACCTGTTGTATTCAGCATTTCACTGTGAGGTCTACCACCTGTTGTATTCAGCATTTCACTGTGAGGTCTACTACACCTGTTGTATTCAGCATTTCACTGTGAGGTCTACTACACCTGTTGTATTCAGCATTTCACTGTGAGGTCTACTACACCTGTTGTATTCAGCATTTCACTGTGAGGTCTACTACACCTGTTGTATTCAGCATTTCACTGTGAGGTCTACTACACCTGTTGTATTCAGCATTTCACTGTGAGGTCTACTACACCTGTTGTATTCAGCATTTCACTGTGAGGTCTACTACACCTGTTGTATTCAGCATTTCACTGTGAGGTCTACTACACCTGTTGTATTCAGCATTTCACTGTAGGTCTACTACACCTGTTGTATTCAGCATTTCACTGTGAGGTCTACTACACCTGTTGTATTCAGCATTTCACTGTCAGGTCTACTACACCTGTTGTATTCAGCATTTCACTGTGAGGTCTACTACACCTGTTGTATTCAGCATTTCACTGTGAGGTCTACTACACCTGTTGTATTCGGCATTTCACTGTAAGGTCTACTACACCTGTTGTATTCAGCATTTCACTGTAAGGTCTACTACACCTGCTGTATTCAGCATTTCACTGTAAGGTCTACTACACCTGCTGTATTCAGCATTTCACTGTGAGGTCTACTACACCTGTTGTATTCGGCATTTCACTGTGAGGTCTACTACACCTGTTGTATTCGGCATTTCACTGTGAGGTCTACTACACCTGTTGTATTCAGCATTTCACTGTGAGGTCTACTACACCTGTTGTATTCAGCATTTCACTGTGAGGTCAACTACACCTGTTGTATTCAGCATTTCACTGTGAGGTCTACTACACCTGTTGTATTCAGCATTTCACTGTGAGGTCTACTACACCTGTTGTATTCAGCATTTCACTGTGAGGTCTACTACACCTGTTGTATTCAGCATTTCACTGTGAGGTCTACTACACCTGTTGTATTCAGCATTTCACTGTGAGGTCTACTACACCTGTTGTATTCAGCATTTCACTGTGAGGTCTACTACACCTGTTGTATTCAGCATTTCACTGTGAGGTCTACTACACCTGTTGTATTCAGCATTTCACTGGGTCTACTACACCTGTTGTATTCAGCATTTCACTGTGAGGTCTACTACACCTGTTGTATTCAGCATTTCACTGGACTACTACACCTGTTGTATTCAGCATTTCACTGCTACTACACCTGTTGTATTCAGCATTTCACTGGACACCTGTTGTATTCAGCATTTCACTGTGAGGTCTACTACACCTGTTGTATTCAGCATTTCACTGTAAGGTCTACTACACCTGTTGTATTCAGCATTTCACTGTAAGGTCTACTACACCTGTTGTATTCAGCATTTCACTGTGAGGTCTACTACACCTGTTGTATTCAGCATTTCACTGTGAGGTCTACTACACCTGTTGTATTCAGCATTTCACTGTGAGGTCTACTACACCTGTTGTATTCAGCATTTCACTGTGAGGACTACTACACCTGTTGTATTCTGTTTTAACAGGACATCCTGACTCTGCTCCTGTTTTAACAGGACATCCTGACTCTGCTCCTGTTTTAACAGGACATCCTGACTCTGCTCCTGTTTTAACAGGACATCCTGACTCTGCTCCTGTTTTAACAGGACATCCTGACTCTGCTCCTGTTTTAACAGGACATCCTGACTCTGCTCCTGTTTTAACAGGACATCCTGACTCTGCTCCTGTTTTAACAGGACATCTGCTCTGCTCCTGTTTTAACAGGACATCCTGACTCTGCTCCTGTTTTAACAGGACATCCTGACTCTGCTCCTGTTTTAACAGGACATCCTGACTCTGCTCCTGTTTTAACAGGACATCCTGACTCTGCTCCTGTTTTAACAGGACATCCTGACTCTGCTCCTGTTTTAACAGGACATCCTGACTCTGCTCCTGTTTTAACAGGACATCCTGACTCTGCTCCTGTTTTAACAGGACATCCTGACTCTGCTCCTGTTTTAACAGGACATCCTGACTCTGTTTTAACAGGACATCCTGTTTTAACAGGACATCCTGACTCTGCTCCTGTTTTAACAGGACATCCTGACTCTGCTCCTGTTTTAACAGGACATCCTGACTCTGCTCCTGTTTTAACAGGACATCCTGACTCTGCTCCTGTTTTAACAGGACATCCTGACTCTGCTCCTGTTTTAACAGGACATCCTGACTCTGCTCCTGTTTTAACAGGACATCCTGACTCTGCTCCTGTTTTAACAGGACATCCTGACTCTGCTCCTGTTTTAACAGGACATCCTGACTCTGCTCCTGTTTTAACAGGACATCCTGACTCTGTTTTAACAGGACATCCTGTTTTAACAGGACATCCTGACTCTGCTCCTGTTTTAACAGGACATCCTGACTCTGCTCCTGTTTTAACAGGACATCCTGACTCTGCTCCTGTTTTAACAGGACATCCTGACTCTGCTCCTGTTTTAACAGGACATCCTGACTCTGCTCCTGTTTTAACAGGACATCCTGCTCCTGTTTTACAGGACATCTGCTCTGCTGTTTTAACAGGACATCCTGAAACAGGACATCCTGACTCTGCTCCTGTTTTAACAGGACATCCTGACTCTGCTCCTGTTTTAACAGGACATCCTGACTCTGCTCCTGTTTTAACAGGACATCCTGACTCTGCTCCTGTTTTAACAGGACATCCTGTTTTAACAGGACATCTGCTCCTGTTTTAACAGGACATCCTGACTTGCTCCTGTTTTAACAGGACATCCTGACTCTGCTCCTGTTTTAACAGGACATCCTGACTCTGCTCCTGTTTTAACAGGACATCCTGACTCTGCTCCTGTTTTAACAGGACATCCTGACTCTGCTCCTGTTTTAACAGGACATCCTGACTCTGCTCCTGTTTTAACAGGACATCCTGACTCTGCTCCTGTTTTAACAGGACATCCTGACTCTGCTCCTGTTTTAACAGGACATCCTGACTCTGCTCCTGTTTTAACAGGACATCCTGACTCTGCTCCTGTTTTAACAGGACATCCTGACTCTGCTCCTGTTTTAACAGGACATCCTGACTCTGCTCCTGTTTTAACAGGACATCCTGACTCTGCTCCTGTTTTAACAGGACATCCTGGCCATCCTGACTCTGCTTCTGTTTTAACAGGACATCCTGGCCATCCTGACTCTGCTTCTGTTTTAACAGGACATCCTGGCCATCCTGACTCTGCTTCTGTTTTAACAGGACATCCTGGCCATCCTGACTCTGCTTCTGTTTTAACAGGACATCCTGGCCATCCTGACTCTGCTTCTGTTTTAACAGGACATCCTGGCCATCCTGACTCTGCTTCTGTTTTAACAGGACATCCTGGCCATCCTGACTCTGCTTCTGTTTTAACAGGACATCCTGGCCATCCTGACTCTGCTTCTGTTTTAACAGGACATCCTGGCCATCCTGACTCTGCTTCTGTTTTAACAGGACATCCTGGCCATCCTGACTCTGCTTCTGTTTTAACAGGACATCCTGGCCATCCTGACTCTGCTTCTGTTTTAACAGGACATACTGGCCACCCTGACTCTAGATCTCTTGACTTAGCAATGGAATAGCAACTAGCTGGCTGGCTCCAAGTACCCCGAGCAGGTGAATAGTTTAGCTACACTGGGAATAACTGTCCTTCACAATGATCCAATCTAGCACCAGGCAGGCAGCAACCACAGGTGGGTTAGATGTTTTACTCAACCAGGCAAGTCGGTTAATTCTTATTTACAAACGACGGCCTTCCACTGGCCAAAACCTCCATTAACCCGGGATGACGTTGGGCCAAATTGTGGGACTTCAGATCACGGCCGGCTGTGACACAGCCCGGGATCGAACCAGGGCCTGTAGTGACGCCTCTAACACCGAGTTGCAGTGCCTTAGACCGCTGAGCCACTCGGAAGCCCCAAAATTAACGAATGCAGTGTATTTCACAGACAAACAGGCTGAATCCTGAATGACACCCTATTCGCTATATAGTGCACTACTTTAGACCAGGGCCCTATTCCCTATATAGAGCACTACTTTAGACCAGGGCCCTATTCCCTATATAATGCACTACTTTAGACCAGGGCCCTATTCCCTATATAATGCACTACTTTAGACCAGGGCCCTATTCCCTATATAGCGAACTACTTTAGACCAGGGCCCTATATAGTGCACTACTTTAGACCAGGGCCCTATTCCCTATATAGCGAACTACTTTAGACCAGGGGCCTATTCCCTATATAATGCACTACTTTAGACCAGGGCCCTATTCCCTATATAGCGAACTACTTTAGACCAGGGGCCTATATAATGCACTACTTTAGACCAGAGCCCTATTCCCTATATAGAGCACTACTTTAGACCAGAGCCCTATTCCCTATATAGTGCACTACTTTAGACCAGGGCCCTATTCCCTATATAGTGAACTACTTTAGACCAGGGGACGCGGTGTATTCGCTATATTAGAGAATAGGGTGCTATTTGAGATGCGGGCAGACAATCATTTCCCCAAAATGAGTCCATATTTCTTCATAACAAATCTCCTTGTATCTAACCAGCCAAGCACTTATTAAACCATACACAGTAGACTCTGATTTGAACCTTTAGTCCTCTAGTCTGGCTGTTGATTTAACGAGGACGATCAAATCGTGTTCTAGCAGCAGCTGCCCGGTCACGTTCCTCTCCTCTCCTCTGATGAAACGTGAAGCATTAAAAAAAAAAACTACTTCTTTATTTTTTCTACTGCAGATTGATTAGGAGATTTCACTAGCAGTAAAACAATGGCGCCCTCTGTTGGCAAAACGGAGGTAGTGCAGGAGAAAAGGTCAATGTAGCCTAGATGCAAATCTGTTATTTCTGTTTTTCCAGTTAATTTGTGAGCTTTTTTTATTTATTTATTTGAGTAATGTGTGTTTTGTACCGTGGACACAGCAGGGGCCACTTCTGGCACTGACTGTCAGTCCTGTGTTTTGTACCGTGGACACAGGAGGGGCCACTTCTGGCACTGACTGTCAGTCTTGTGTTTTGTACTGTGGACACAGCAGGGGCCACTTCTGGCACTGACTGTCAGTCCTGTGGTTTGTACTGTGGACACAGGAGGGGCCACTTCTGGCACTGACTGTCAGTCTTGTGTTTTGTACTGTGGACACAGGAGGGGCCACTTCTGGCACTGACTGTCAGTCCTGTGGTTTGTACTGTGGACACAGCAGGGGCCACTTCTGGCACTGACTGTCAGTCCTGTGGTTTGTACTGTGGATACAGCAGGGGCCACTTCTGGCACTGACTGTCAGTCCTGTGTTTTGTACCGTGGACACAGGAGGGGCCACTTCTGGCACTGACTGTCAGTCTTGTGTTTTGTACTGTGGACACAGCAGGGGCCACTTCTGGCACTGACTGTCAGTCCTGTGTTTTGTACTGTGGACACAGCAGGGGCCACTTCTGGCACTGACTGTCAGTCCTGTGTTTTGTACTGTGGACACAGGAGGGGCCACTTCTGGCACTGACTGTCAGTCCTGTGTTTTGTACTGTGGACACAGCAGGGGCCACTTCTGGCACTGACTGTCAGTCCTGTGGTTTGTACTGTGGACACAGCAGGGGCCACTTCTGGCACTGACTGTCAGTCCTGTGGTTTGTACTGTGGACACAGCAGGGGCCACTTCTGGCACTGACTGTCAGTCCTGTGGTTTGTACTGTGGACACAGCAGGGGCCACTTCTGGCACTGACTGTCAGTCTTGTGTTTTGTACCGTGGACACAGTAGAGGCCACTTCTGGCACTGACTGTCAGTCCTGTGTTTTGTACCGTGGACACAGCAGGGGCCACTTCTGGCACTGACTGTCAGTCCTGTGGTTTGTACTGTGGACACAGTAGGGGCCACTTCTGGCACTGACTGTCAGTCCTGTGGTTTGTACTGTGGACACAGCAGGGGCCACTTCTGGCACTGACTGTCAGTCCTGTGGTTTGTACTGTGGACACAAACATGGCAACATCTCTCTTTGAACTATGTATATATGCTCCCAGTTATTGCTACAGACTAACTACTAGTGGTGTAAAGTACTTATTAAGTTTTTGGGGGGCATCTGTACTTAACAATTTATATTTTTGACAACTTTAGGTTTTACTCCACTACATTTTTAATGAAAATAATGTACTTTTTACTCCTTACATTTTCCCTGAAATTCGTTACATTTAGAATGTTTAGCCGGACAGGAAATTGTCTAATTTACGCACTTATCAAGAGAACATCCCTACTGCCTCTGATCTGGAGGACTCACTAAACAGAGAACATCCCTGGTCATCCCTACTGCCTCTGATCTGGAGGACTCACTAAACAGAGAACATCCCTGGTCCATCCCTACTGCCTCTGATCTGGAGGACTCACTAAACAGAGAACATCCCTGGTCATCCCTACTGCCTCTGATCTGGAGGACTCACTAAACAGAGAACATCCCTGGTCATCCCTACTGCCTCTGATCTGGAGGACTCACTAAACAGAGAACATCCCTGGTCCATCCCTACTGCCTCTGATCTGGAGGACTCACTAAACAGAGAACATCCCTGGTCATCCCTACTGCCTCTGATCTGGAGGACTCACTAAACAGAGAACATCCCTGGTCATCCCTACCAGCCTCTGATCTGGAGGACTCACTAAACAGAGAACATCCCTGGTCATCCCTACTAGCCTCTGATCTGGAGGACTCACTAAACAGAGAACATCCCTGGTCCTCCCTACTGCCTCTGATCTGGAGGACTCACTAAACAGAGAACATCCCTGGTCCATCCCTACTCGCCTCTGATCTGGAGGACTCACTAAACAGAGAACATCCCTGGTCATCCCTACTGCCTCTGATCTGGAGGACTCACTAAACAGAGAACATCCCTGGTCATCCCTACTGCCTCTGACCTGGAGGACTCACTAAACAGAGAACATCCCTGGTCATCCCTACTGCCTCTGATCTGGAGGACTCACTAAACAGAGAACATCCCTGGTCATCCCTACTGCCTCTGACCTGGAGGACTCACTAAACAGAGAACATCCCTGGTCATCCCTACTGCCTCTGACCTGGAGGACTCACTAAACAGAGAACATCCCTGGTCATCCCTACTGCCTCTGATCTGGAGGACTCACTAAACAGAGAACATCCCTGGTCATCCCTACTGCCTCTGACCTGGAGGACTCACTAAACAGAGAACATCCCTGGTCATCCCTACTGTCTCTGATCTGGAGGACTCACTAAACAGAGAACATCCCTGGTCATCCCTACTGTCTCTGATCTGGAGGACTCACTAAACAGAGAACATCCCTGGTCATCCCTACTGCCTCTGATCTGGAGGACTCACTAAACAGAGAACATCCCTGGTCATCCCTACTGCCTCTGATCTGGAGGACTCACTAAACAGAGAACATCCCTGGTCATCCCTACTGCCTCTGACCTGGAGGACTCACTAAACAGAGAACATCCCTGGTCATCCCTACTGCCTCTGATCTGGAGGACTCACTAAACAGAGAACATCCCTGGTCATCCCTACTGTCTCTGATCTGGAGGACTCACTAAACAGAGAACATCCCTGGTCATCCCTACTGTCTCTGATCTGGAGGACTCACTAAACACAAACGCTTCGTTTGTAAACTATGTCTGAGAGTTGAACTGTGACCCTGGCTATCCGTAAATGTAAAAAAAACAAGAACATTGTATCGTCTGGTTCTCTTAATATAAGACATCTTAAATGTATACTATAACCTTTGATACTTAAGTACATTTTAAACCAAATACTTTTAGACTTTTACTCTAATAGTATTTTACTGGGTGACTTTTACTTGAGTCATTTTCTTTTAAGAGGTCTACATTTACTCAAGTTTGAAAACGGGGTACTTTTGTCCACCCCTGTTTATTAACTACATCGTTTGAGATGGATTTTCAGCCGTATGGCAGGAGTTACGTCACTATCCTTTTCTACATGAAAAAAAAGTATTTTAGTTTAATTTATTAATTCGACCATTAAAAAAAAAAAAAAACAAGGACACAAAACTTAAAAGCCTTATACATGCACATGAATAAAATCGAGGTTAACGGGATTATTTCCATTGTGGTCCTCTTGAGACAAGACGGCTAGAGAAGATCCAACACAATATGGCAGCACTAACCACCTTTAACATTAGCAACAAGACCCTGGCGTTAATGTCTGGTAAATCGGGCTTTTTAATTGTCATAACAACAACAAAAAATGGTACCGACAGCGATACTATCCAACCACATTTAACAGTTAGGACACATTGCATACATCCCGCTTGTGTCCGCCATGATGCTAAAGCTAACTAGCATAGCCACACTTTCCAGCCAGTCCATCCGGGTCCCACAGCCTCCAAAAACGGACAGAAATCACCTCGTATTTAACTCACCAGCCCTTCGATCTGAATCTGCTTCACGGGTGAATCTAAAGTTGCTCCCGGAGACGTGGAAGCCATCGGGGCGGTTGGTGTCGACGGTGTTTCCTTGCGAGTAGCCATTCTGAAACACGCCGGGGAGGAAAGAGAGGGTGGGACGTGGTGCACCGGCTTTCTACGCTTGGGGTAAATGGTTCCATAATAAATAGTTCCGAGTGTGGAGCCGTTATTCAGAGACTGGATACAGTCATATCTACATACAGTAAGTAGTTCAAGAGGAAAAGATCTTCAACCTCAATCTCCTTTCTATACTTTTTAACAGTAAATTGTCTTGTGCCGTTCACGAGCCTTTTGGGGCCCAAAGCATCATTTAGTTTCCCCCACACCCAGCGATCAAAACATTTTAGCAGCCCCCCTTGACAGCGGTTAGGAAAAAAAATACGTTATAGAGTTAATTTCCTGCAATTGTACACATTTTGCCATGGGGCATAGAGAAGATGTTGCCGTTTTAAATGTAAGCTTTTTTATTTAACGAGGCAAGTCAGTTAAGAACAAATTCTTATTTACTCCGGACGACGCTGGGCCAATTGTGCTCCGCCTTTGGGACTCCCAATCACGGCAGGATGTGATTCAGCCTGGATTCGAACCAGGGACTGTAGTGACGCCTCTTGCACTGACATGCAGTGCCTTAGACACTGCATAATAATGACACCGAAGGAGATGGTTGCCGTTTTACGATCCCCTAACCAATATGTATGTTTTTATTTGTCACTTATTTTGTACATAAATGTTTCTGACGCGGTGTCTTATGACCGAAAAGAGCTTCTTGATATCAGGGCAGCGATTACTCACCCCGTACTGGAGGAATTCTTCAATGTGCCAGAATGACACAACAAGATGGAGGGGTTGCTAAGAGACAGATTGGATGAGTGGAATAATGTGTCAATGTGTGGTCCCACTGTGGTCTCCACCTCTTTAGAGGGCTTTGCCTCTACTGTTATGAAGAGAAGAGAGGGAGAGAGAGAGGGGGGGAGGGAAGGAAGGAATGAAGGAAAGATGAAAGGAAGGAGGAGAGGAAGAGAGGAAAAGGGGCTGAATGGATTTTAAATGTATTTATTTTTTTGCGTTATCTGTAACTTAATTTGTACATAATGTTTCTGACGCAGTGTTTTATGACCGAAAAGAGCTTCTTGATATCAGGGCAGAGATTACTCACCCCGTACTGGAGGAATTCTTCAACGAGTCGCACGGAAACGATGACGTCATCCCCAACAGGGCCCTCATCCCCGTATTTCGCAGGAGGAAAAGACGGAGATGTCGTGGACGACGGTCCGGGTGCCTTGTAAGGATCCGTCTCAAAGTGGGTGATCTACATTTACCATCGGTCCTATTAGCCAACGACGAATCAAATTAGAATCAAATAGACGAGCACGTATATCCTACCAACGGGACATTAAAAACTTGTCTCAGGATGGTAAGTTGGTGGTTGAAGATATCCCTCTAGTGGTGTGGGGGCTGTGCTTTGGCAAAGTGGGTGGTGTTATATCCTTCCTGTTTGGCCCTGTCCGGGGGTATCATAGGATGGGGCCACAGTGTCTCCTGACCCCTCATGTCTCAGCCTCCAGTATTTATGCTGCAGTAGTTTATGTGTCGGGGGGCTAGGGTCAGTCTGTTAACTCTGGAGTACTTCTCCTGTCCTATTCGGTGTCCTGTGTGAATTTACTTATGCTCTCTCTAATTCTCTCTTTCTCCCTTTCTTTCTCTCTCTCGGAGGACCTGAGCCCAGGACCATGCCTCAGGACTACCTGGCATGATGACTCCTTGCTGTCTCCAGTCCACCTGGCCGTGCTGCTGCTCCAGTTTCACCTGTTCTGCCTGCGGCTATGGAATCCTGACCTGTTCACCGGACGTGCTACCTGTCCCAGACCTGCTGTTTTCAACTCTAGAGACAGCAGGAGCGGTAGAGATACTCTTAATGATCGGCTATGAAAAGCCAACTGACATTTACTCCTGAGGTGCTGACTTGCTGCACCCTCAACAACTACTGTGATTATTATTATTTGACCATGCTGGTCATTTATGAACATTTGAACATCTTGGCCATGTTCTGTTATAATCTCCACCCGGCACAGCCAGAAGAGGACTGGCCACCCCTCATAGCCTGGTTCCTCTCTAGGTTTCTTCCTAGGTTCTGGCCTTTCTAGGGAGTTTTTCCTAGCCACCGTGCTCCTACACCTGCATTGCTTGCTGTTTGGGGTTTTAGGCTGTGTTTCTGTACAGCACTTTGTGACATCAGCTGATGCAAGAAGGGGCTTTATAAATACATTTGATTGATTCTACAGCTTATCATGAGATACTCTACCTCAGGCGAGCAAAACCTTAGACACTTCCTTAGATATCGTGCACCAGCTGTTGTTTACATATATGCATAGTCCACCACTTTGAGATATCAGCTGATGTGAGAAGGGCTTTATAAATACATGATGTGAGAAGGGCTTTATAAATACATGATGTGAGAAGGGCTTTATAAATACATGATGTGAGAAGGGCTTTATAAATACATGATGTGAGAAGGGCTTTATGAATACATGATGTGAGAAGGGCTTTATGAATACATGATGTGAGAAGGGCTTTATGAATACATGATGTGAGAAGGGCTTTATAAATACATGATGTGAGAAGGGCTTTATGAATACATGATGTGAGAAGGGCTTTATGAATACATGATGTGAGAAGGGCTTTATAAATACATGATGTGAGAAGGGCTTTATGAATACATGATGTGAGAAGGGCTTTATGAATACATGATGTGAGAAGGGCTTTATAAATACATGATGTGAGAAGGGCTTTATGAATACATGATGTGAGAAGGGCTTTATGAATACATGATGTGAGAAGGGCTTTATAAATACATGATGTGAGAAGGGCTTTATAAATACATGATGTGAGAAGGGCTTTATGAATACATGATGTGAGAAGGGCTTTATGAATACATGATGTGAGAAGGGCTTTATGAATACATGATGTGAGAAGGGCTTTATGAATACATGATGTGAGAAGGGCTTTATAAATACATGATGTGAGAAGGGCTTTATGAATACATGATGTGAGAAGGGCTTTATGAATACATGATGTGAGAAGGGCTTTATGAATACATGATGTGAGAAGGGCTTTATGAATACATGATGTGAGAAGGGCTTTATGAATACATTTCATTTGATTAATATCTAATGTTTCACAGAGTCGTGGCTGAACTACAACATGATTACCATACAGCTGGCTGGTTTTAAGCTTTTTCGTCGGGAGTCACGAGTGTCAACTGGTGTTGTATTCTAAAAAGGGGGATTATTAAAGGGATACCTCGAGATTTTGGCAATTAAGCCCTTTATCTTCTTCCCCAGTCAGATTAACTCGTGGATACCATTTGATGTCTCAGACTGTCCAATATGAAGGAAGCATGCTAGCTGTTCCCATAGACGCTAGTTAGCAACCTCCTTTTTTTTTAATGTTTTTTTATTGTGCACGCGACAAATCAATTTTGATTTGATTTCAAACTGCACAGACATAAAAATGATATCCACGAATTCATTGGACTCGGATGTAAAAAGGTTTCATTGCCAAAATATTTAAGCATCCCTTTAAGTTAGCCTCAAAATAACTGACTTGACAAGTCCACATTTCTCTAAAAGATTAAATCATTTCAAGCCATTTTGAACAGTCAGCTGGGCCAAGTCATTTTGAACAGTCAGCTGGGCCAAGTCATTTTGAACAGTCAGCTGGACCAAGTCATTTTGAACAGTCAGCTGGGCCAAGTCATTTTGAACAGTCAGCTGGGCCAAGTCATTTTGAACAGTCAGCTGGGCCAGGGCTTTGAACAAGTTATTTTTAACAGTCAGCTGAGCCAAGTCATTTTGAACAGTCAGCTGGACCAAGTCATTTTGAACAGTCAGCTGGGCCAAGTCATTTTGAACAGTCAGCTGGGCCAAGTCATTTTGAACAGTCAGCTGGACCAAGTCATTTTGAACAGTCAGCTGGACCAAGTCATTTTGAACAGTTAGCTGGGCCAAGTCATTTTGAACAGTCAGCTGGGCCAAGTCATTTTGAACAGTCAGCTGAGCCAAGTCATTTTGAACAGTCAGCTGGGCCAAGTCATTTTGAACAGTCAGCTGGGCCAAGTCATTTTGAACAGTCAGCTGGGCCAAGTCATTTTGAACAGTCAGCTGGGCCAAGTCATTTTGAACAGTCAGCTGAGCCAAGAACAGTCATTTTTTGAACAGTCAGCTGAACCAAGTCATTTTGAACAGTCAGCCGGGCCAAGTCATTTTGAACAGTCAGCTGGACCCAGTCATTTTGAACAGTCAGCTGGACCCAGTCATTTTGAACAGTCAGCTGGACCAAGTCATTTTGAACAGTTAGCTGGGCCAAGTCATTTTGAACAGTCAGCTGGGCCAAGTCATTTTGAACAGTCAGCTGGGCCAAGTCATTTTGAACAGTCAGCTGGGCCAAGTCATTTTGAACAGTCAGCCGGGCCAAGTCATTTTGAACAGTCAGCCGGGCCAAGTCATTTTGAACAGTCAGCCGGGCCAAGTCATTTTGAACAGTCAGCTGGGCCAAGTCATTTTGAACAGTCAGCCGGGCCAAGTCATTTTGAACAGTCAGCTGGCCAAGTCATTTTGAACAGTCAGCCGGGCCAAGTCATTTTGAACAGTCAGCTGGGCCAAGTCATTTTGAACAGTCAGCTGGACCAAGTCATTTTGAACAGTCAGCTGGACCAAGTCATTTTGAACAGTCAGCCGGGCCAAGTCATTTTGAACAGTCAGCTGGGCCAAGTCGTTGATCTTGCTTTCTGGAACAGATCCTTTAAGTTATTTCACCAGACTGAATGGTTCAGAGTTTTTGTAAACCAAGTAATTAAAACACTTTTATTTCAAATTCTTTACAGAAGTATCACAACAGCTAGTTAACCATAAGACTTAAAAAACATGGGATCATCAACTTTCATTGAAACATGTACAAGCGTCTAGTTACTTTATATGCAACGACAACAAACATAGCTGTGGAGGTACAAAACGCAACGTGAATAAAATGGGCATTATTATACACCTAAACAATACAATTCAATGCTAGTCGTAATATAGCCAATTTATCAACAGAAATAACAACCTGTAAAAACGAAAAAAATTTGCTTTTTTAAATTTTTTATTTTTAAATATGAAAACCAGGATTTTGTCAAGTGCAATGAGGAAGACCCCGAGGTGAAGAGCACTTATTCCGTTTCTCTCATGATATAACAGTACCTGTAAACAGCATGTATGCAAGCATGAAAGACTAAAATGTTCTTACACAATTTTTGGAGGGGAAACCTTGATTGGAGACTAAAAAAATTGATGAATCTTTTGATGAATTTGACCGTTACCGAGCAGTGGGACATGTATTGTTCCAAACCCCCCCCCCCCACCCCTACCCCCACAACAAAACAACAAGTGTGGTCGAAAAGCTTTACAAAATGAAAAAAAAAAAAAAAAACTCGACAGAAAATATAAATATACTGGATAAATGCATTTCTCACTAAAAAAACAACAATACTGCATGATTCAGTTGGTGGTAGAAACAGTACAATCCTTTTCAAAGTTAGCATTTAGGACCCCCCCCCCCAACAAAAAAAAAAGGCAAAAAAACAAAACAACTAAAACATACATAAAAATAGTGAAAAAGACATTTCCAAATAGCACCATATTCCCTATATAGTGCACTACTTTTGCCCAGAACCCTAGGAGGCTCTGGTCAAAAGTAGGGCGCTGTATAGGAACTAGTGCCATTTGGACCTCAGGCAGTGTCTAAACCAGGTGGAATCTTGGTCCGGCTGTAGCGATGATGTCACTGTAAGGCTCGGTCTGGTTGAGCTCGATGGCCTGCTGTTTCTTCAGAACCAGGAAACTGTAGAACTTGGCGGCCGCCTGCTTCTTGTTGTTGTCTCGGCACAGCGCCAACAAGCTGACCTGCTCGGCTCCCGTCTTGGCCATGACTCGCTGTAGAGAGGAGAGAACAGAGAGACGGTCACCTTACTGATCAATGGTCTGTCCAGCGAGATAACAGACCGACCCAGGAGAAAGTGGTTCGCCCAAATAAGAGATGATGGAATGACTGCTAAAGATATGAAGTCAGTCGCCTCCAGACAACCAGATGAACCTGAACAGCTATCATCAGATATCATCATCAGACATCATCATAGACACCAGATATCATCATCAGATGTAGACACCAGATATCACCATCAGATGTAGACACCAGATATCACCATCAGATGTAGTCATCAGATGTAGACACCAGATGTAGACACCAGATATCATCATCATCAGATGTAGACACCAGATATCATCATCATCAGATGTAGACACCAGATATCATCATCATCAGATGTAGACACCAGATATCATCATCATCAGATGTAGACACCAGATATCATCATCATCAGATGTAGACACCAGATATCATCATCATCAGATGTAGACACCAGATATCATCATCATCAGATGTAGACACCAGATATCACCATCAGATGTAGACACCAGATATCACCATCAGATGTAGACACCAGATATCATCATCATCAGATGTAGACACCAGATATCACCATCATCAGATGTAGACACCAGATATCATCATCATCAGATGTAGACACCAGATATCATCATCAGATGTAGACACCAGATATCATCATCAGATGTAGACACCAGATATCATCATCAGATGTAGACACCAGATATCATCATCATCAGATGTAGACACCAGATATCATCATCATCGGATGTAGACACCAGATATCATCATCATCAGATGTAGACACCAGATATCATCATCATCATCAGATGTAGACACCAGATATCATCATCATCATCAGATGTAGACACCAGATATCATCATCAGATGTAGACACCAGATATCACCATCAGATGTAGACACCAGATATCACCATCAGATGTAGACACCAGATATCATCATCAGATGTAGACACCAGATATCATCATCAGATGTAGACACCAGATATCACCATCAGATGTAGACACCAGATATCACCATCAGATGTAGACACCAGATATCACCATCAGATGTAGACACCAGATATCACCATCAGATGTAGACACCAGATATCACCATCAGATGTAGACACCAGATATCACCATCAGATGTAGACACCAGATATCACCATCAGATGTAGACACCAGATATCACCATCAGATGTAGACACCAGATATCACCATCAGATGTAGACACCAGATATCATCATCAGATGTAGACACCAGATATCATCATCAGATGTAGACACCAGATATCATCATCAGATGTAGACACCAGATATCATCATCAGATGTAGACACCAGATATCATCATCAGATGTAGACACCAGATGTAGACACCAGATATCATCATCAGATGTAGACACCAGATATCATCATCAGATGTAGACACCAGATATCATCATCAGATGTAGACACCAGATATCATCATCAGATGTAGACACCAGATATCACCATCAGATGTAGACACCAGATATCACCATCAGATGTAGACACCAGATATCATCATCAGATGTAGACACCAGATATCATCATCAGATGTAGACACCAGATATCATCATCATCAGATGTAGACACCAGATATCATCATCAGATGTAGACACCAGATATCATCATCATCAGATGTAGACACCAGATATCATCATCATCAGATGTAGACACCAGATATCATCATCATCAGATGTAGACACCAGATATCATCATCAGATGTAGACACCAGATATCATCATCAGATGTAGACACCAGATATCATCATCAGATGTAGACACCAGATATCATCATCAGATGTAGACACCAGATATCATCATCATCATCAGATGTAGACCCAGGTATCATCATCAGATGTAGACACCAGATATCATCATCATCAGATGTAGACACCAGATATCATCATCATCAGATGTAGACACCAGATATCATCATCATCAGATGTAGACACCAGATATCATCATCATCAGATGTAGACACCAGATATCACCATCATCAGATGTAGACACCAGATATCATCATCAGATGTAGACACCAGATATCACCATCAGATGTAGACACCAGATATCATCATCAGATGTAGACACCAGATATCATCATCATCAGATGTAGACACCAGATATCATCATCATCATCAGATGTAGACACCAGATATCATCATCATCAGATGTAGACACCAGATATCATCATCATCATCAGATGTAGACACCAGATATCATCATCATCAGATGTAGACACCAGATATCATCATCATCAGATGTAGACACCAGATATCATCATCAGATGTAGACACCAGATATCACCACCAGATGTAGACACCAGATGTAGACACCAGATATCATCATCAGATGTAGACACCAGATATCACCATCAGATGTAGACACCAGACATCACCATCAGATGTAGACACCAGACATCACCATCAGATGTAGACACCAGACATCATCACTAGGTGTAGACACCAGATATCATCATCAGATGTAGACACCAGATATCATCATCAGATGTAGACACCAGATATCATCATCAGATGTAGACACCAGATATCATCATCAGATGTAGACACCAGATATCATCATCAGATGTAGACACCAGATATCATCATCAGATGTAGACACCAGATATCATCATCAGATGTAGACACCAGATATCATCATCAGATGTAGACACCAGATATCATCATCAGATGTAGACACCAGATATCATCATCAGATGTAGACACCAGATATCATCATCAGATGTAGACACCAGATATCATCATCAGATGTAGACACCAGATATCATCATCAGATGTATCACACCAGATATCTTCATCAGATGTAGACACCAGATATCTTCATCAGATGTAGACACCAGATATCACCATCAGATGTAGACACCAGATATCACCATCAGATGTAGACACCAGATATCACCATCAGATGTAGACACCAGATATCACCATCAGATGTAGACACCAGATATCACCATCAGATGTAGACACCAGATATCATCATCAGATGTATCATCATCAGATGTAGACACCAGATATCACCATCAGATGTAGACACCAGATATCACCATCAGATGTAGACACCAGATATCACCATCATCAGATGTAGACACCAGATATCACCATCATCAGATGTAGACACCAGATATCATCATCATCAGATGTAGACACCAGATATCATCATCAGATGTAGACACCAGATATCATCATCAGATGTAGACACCAGATATCACCATCAGATGTAGACACCAGATATCATCATCATCAGATGTAGACACCAGATATCATCATCATCAGATGTAGACACCAGATATCATCATCATCAGATGTAGACACCAGATATCATCATCATCAGATGTAGACACCAGATATCACCATCAGATGTAGACACCAGATATCACCATCAGATGTAGACACCAGATATCACCATCAGATGTAGACACCAGATATCACCATCAGATGTAGACACCAGATATCATCATCAGATGTAGACACCAGATATCATCATCAGATGTAGACACCAGATATCACCATCAGATGTAGACACCAGATATCACCATCAGATGTAGACACCAGATATCACCATCAGATGTAGACACCAGATATCACCATCAGATGTAGACACCAGATATCACCATCAGAT
Organism: Oncorhynchus keta; assembly: GCF_023373465.1. Taxonomy (NCBI): domain Eukaryota; kingdom Metazoa; phylum Chordata; class Actinopteri; order Salmoniformes; family Salmonidae; genus Oncorhynchus; species Oncorhynchus keta. Next base: position 41,897 of record NW_026287625.1, on the reverse strand, counting down.
GTAGACACCAGATATCACCATCAGATGTAGACACCAGATATCACCATCAGATGTAGACACCAGATATCACCATCAGATGTAGACACCAGATATCACCATCAGATGTAGACACCAGATATCACCATCAGATGTAGACACCAGATATCATCATCAGATGTAGACACCAGATATCACCATCAGATGTAGACACCAGATATCATCATCAGATGTAGACACCAGATATCATCATCAGATGTAGACACCAGATATCACCATCAGATGTAGACACCAGATATCACCATCAGATGTAGACACCAGATATCATCATCAGATGTAGACACCAGATATCATCATCAGATGTAGACACCAGATATCATCATCAGATGTAGACACCAGATATCATCATCAGATGTAGACACCAGATATCACCATCAGATGTAGACACCAGATATCATCATCAGATGTAGACACCAGATATCACCATCAGATGTAGACACCAGATATCACCATCAGATGTAGACACCAGATATCATCATCAGATGTAGACACCAGATATCATCATCAGATGTAGACACCAGATATCATCATCAGATGTAGACACCAGATATCATCATCATCATCAGATGTAGACACCAGATATCATCATCATCAGATGTAGACACCAGATATCATCATCATCAGATGTAGACACCAGATATCATCATCATCAGATGTAGACACCAGATATCATCATCATCAGATGTAGACACCAGATATCATCATCAGATGTAGACACCAGATATCATCATCAGATGTAGACACCAGATATCATCATCAGATGTAGACACCAGATATCATCATCAGATGTAGACACCAGATATCATCATCATCAGATGTAGACACCAGATATCATCATCAGATGTAGACACCAGATATCATCATCATCAGATGTAGACACCAGATATCATCATCATCAGATGTAGACACCAGATATCATCATCATCAGATGTAGACACCAGATATCATCATCAGATGTAGACACCAGATATCACCATCATCAGATGTAGACACCAGATATCATCATCAGATGTAGACACCAGATATCATCATCAGATGTAGACACCAGATATCATCATCAGATGTAGACACCAGATATCATCATCATCATCAGATGTAGACACCAGATATCATCATCATCATCAGATGTAGACACCAGATATCATCATCATCATCAGATGTAGACACCAGATATCATCATCATCATCAGATGTAGACACCAGATATCATCATCATCAGATGTAGACACCAGATATCATCATCATCAGATGTAGACACCAGATATCACCATCAGATGTAGACACCAGATATCACCATCAGATGTAGACACCAGATATCACCATCAGATGTAGACACCAGACATCATCATCAGATGTAGACACCAGATATCACCATCAGATGTAGACACCAGATATCATCATCAGATGTAGACACCAGATATCACCATCAGATGTAGACACCAGACATCACCATCAGATGTAGACACCAGACATCATCACCAGGTGTAGACACCAGATATCATCATCAGATGTAGACACCAGATATCAGATGTAGACACCAGATATCATCAGATGTAGACACCAGATATCATCAGATGTAGACACCAGATATCATCATCAGATGTAGACACCAGATATCATCATCAGATGTAGACACCAGATATCATCATCAGATGTAGACACCAGATATCATCATCAGATGTAGACACCAGATATCATCATCAGATGTAGACACCAGATATCATCATCAGATGTAGACACCAGATATCATCATCAGATGTAGACACCAGATATCATCATCAGATGTAGACACCAGATATCATCATCAGATGTAGACACCAGATATCACCATCAGATGTAGACACCAGATATCACCATCAGATGTAGACACCAGATATCACCATCAGATGTAGACACCAGATATCACCATCAGATGTAGACACCAGATATCATCATCAGATGTAGACACCAGATATCATCATCAGATGTAGACACCAGATATCATCATCAGATGTAGACACCAGATATCACCATCAGATGTAGACACCAGATATCATCAGATATCATCAGATATCATCAGATGTAGACACCAGATATCATCAGATATCATCAGATATCATCAGATGTAGACACCAGATATCATCAGATATCATCAGATATAGACACCAGATATCATCAGATGTAGACACCAGATATCATCAGATATCATCAGATATCATCAGATATCATCAGATGTAGACACCAGATATCATCAGATATCATCAGATGTAGACACCAGATATCATCAGATATCATCAGATATCATCAGATGTAGACACCAGATATCACCAGATATCATCAGATGTAGACACCAGATATCATCAGATATTCTCCAACGACCAGTTTTCCATTATAGCAATTTTCCACATGGAAATGTAATATTCTGTACCTCTAATTCCCAACAGAACATTAGCATAGTTTGTTTGTTTACTTGAAGAAGTGAATAACAACATATTTGTTTACCTGAAGGCCATGTAGCATCTGCTGGGTCCTCTTGTTCCACCTCTTCTCCTCCTGGTCCTGAGTTGGATCCCCCTCCTCCTCCTGCAAACACACACACACACACACACACACACACACACACACACACACACACACACACACACTCTCTGAAAACATGCAGGACCTCAGGGTGGCTGGACACAGTCCATTAATCTCCAAAGGTATCATAGATGTGTATTACCCACAAATGTTACTTTTCCATCAGGTCAGTTGAGGTCAAATTGTTGACGTGTTTATCAAGCTACGGTTCAAGTCTCTACCCCCCCCCCCCAGGTCTCTCCCCAACCCCCCCGGTCTCTACCCAACCCCCCAGGTCTCTCCCCAACCCCCCGGTCTCTAGCCAACCCCCAGGTCTCCCCCAACCCCCAGGTCTCTCAAGCTAAGGTTCAAGTTGACCCCAAGTGTGACGACATAAAAATATAAACATTCTTTACATATCTTCTGAACTTAATTTCTAATCAGTTACGTCCTCCATCCCCCAGGTCTCTACCCTCCCCTCCCCCCCAGTCTCTACCCTCCTCCCCACCCCCCAGATCTCTACCCTCCTCCCCTCCCCAACCCCCCGGTCTCTAACCTCCTCCCCAACCCCCAGTCTCTACCCTCCCCAACCCCCCAGGTCTCTACCCTCCCCTCCCCCCCAGGTCTCTACCCTCCCCTCCTCCCCACCCCCCCCAGGTCTCTACCCTCCCCAACCCCCCAGGTCTCTACCCTCCCCTCCCCCAGGTCTCTACCCTCCCCAACCCCCAGGTCTCTACCCTCCCCTCCTCCCCCCCTCCCCACCCCCCCAGGTCTCTACCCTCCCCTCCCCCCCAGGTCTCTACCCTCCCCTCCTCCCCACCCCCCCAGGTCTCTACCTCCCCTCCTCCCCACCCCCCAGGTCTCTACCCTCCCCTCCAACCCCCCAGGTCTCTACCCTCCCCTCCTCCCCCCCCCCCCCCCAGGTCTCTACCCTCCTCCCCAGGTCTCTACCCTCCCCTCCTCCCCACCCCCCAGGTCTCTACCCTCCCCTCCAACCCCCCAGGTCTCTACCCTCCCCTCCTCCCCAACCCCCAGGTCTCTACCCTCCCCCAACCCCCAGGTCTCTACCCAACCCCCAGGTCTCTACCCTCCTCCCCAGGTCTCTACCCTCCCCTCCTCCCCAACCCCCAGGTCTCTACCCTCCCCTCCTCCCCAACCCCCAGGTCTCTACCCTCCCCTCCTCCCCAACCCCCCAGGTCTCTACCCTCCTCCCCACCCCAACCCCCTCCAGGTCTCTACCCTCCTCCCCAACCCCCAGTCTCTACCCTCCCCTCCAACCCCCCAGGTCTCTACCCTCCTCCCCACCCCAACCCCTCCAGGTCTCTACCCTCCTCCCCAACCCCCAGGTCTCTACCCTACTTCCCAACCCCCAGGTCTCTACCCTCCTCCCCAACCCCCAGGTCTCTACCCTCCTCTCCAACCCCCAGGTCTCTACCCTCCTCTCCAACCCCCCAGGTCTCTACCCTCCCCTCCCCCACAACGCCCCAGGTCTCTACCCTCCCCCAACCCCCCAGGTCTCTACCCTCCTCCCCTCCCCAACCCCCCCCAGGTCTCTACCCTCCTCCCCTCCCCAACCCCCCCAGGTCTCTACCCTCCTCCCTCCAGGTCTCTACCCTCCTCCCCAACCCCCAGGTCTCTACCCTCCTCTCCAACCCCCAGGTCTCTACCCTCCCCCCCCACAACGCCCCCAGGTCTCTACCCTCCCCCAACCCCCCAGGTCTCTACCCTCGTCCCCTTCCCAACCCCCCCCAGGTCTCTACCCTCCTCCCCTCCCCAACCCCCCAGGTCTCTACCCTCCTCCCATCCAGGTCTCTACCCTCCTCCCCAACCCCCAGGTCTCTACCCTCCTCCCCTCCACCAACCCCCCCAGGTCTCTACCCTCCTCCCCCCGAACCCCCCCCAGGTCTCTACCCTCCTCCCCAACCCCCCAGGTCTCTACCCTCCTCCCCAACCCCCAGGTCTCTACCCTCCCCTCCTCCACAACGCCCCAGGTCTCTACCCAATCCCCCAGGTCTCTATCCTCCCCTCCTCCACAACGCCCCAGGTCTCCCCACAACGCCCCAGGTCTCTACCCAACGCCCCCAGGTCTCTACCCACGCCCCAGGTCTCTACCCAACGCCCCAGGTCTCTACCCAACGCCCCAGGTCTCTACCCAACCCCCAGGTCTCTACCCAACCCCCAGGTCTCTACCCAACCCCCAGGTCTCTACCCAACCCCCAGGTCTCTACCCAACCCCCAGGTCTCTACCCAACCCCCAGGTCTCTTCCCAACCCCCCCAGGTCTCTACCCCCCTCCTCCACAACGCCCCCAGGTCTCTACCCAACCCCCAGGTCTCTACCCCCCCCAGGTCTCTACACCCCCTCCTCCCCAACCCCCAGGTCTCTACCCCCCATATAAACCCTCCCTGACGGTAAGTTGCCACCACTCACCTCCTCATCACTGTCATCCTTGTCCTTCTTCTCCTTGTCCAGCAGATCCAGCTCAGGGACCAGCTGTGTGAGGCTGAGGCTCTCCTCTGGGGGCAGGTCTACCTGGGGCAGGTCTACCTGGGGCAGGTCTACCTGGGGCATGGAGAGGACTGAGAGATCAGCCTGAGGCTCCTGGGCTCCCATCTAAATGGACGAGACGAGAGACGGGTTGTTGGATACACATGCCAGAACTAGTCAGAGGTAAGACAAAACATCAACCTTTTCATTACTGGTTGTTGAATACATTTACATACACCTTGCTGTTATTATTTATGTAAATGTATTTTTTCATTACTGGTTAATAAATAAACTGACAGCAGGGGGTTAGAAGGCTGATATCCCAATCAACTGTAACAGCAGTAGGTTAGAAGGCTGATATCCCAATCAACTGTAACAGCAGTAGGTTAGAAGGCTGATATCCCAATCAACTGTAACAGCAGTAGGTTAGAAGGCTGATATCCCAATCAACTGTAACAGCAGTAGGTTAGAAGGCTGATATCCCAATCAACTGTAACAGCAGTAGGTTAGAAGGCAGATATCCCAATCAACTGTAACAGCAGTAGGTTAGAAGGCTGATATCCCAATCAACTGTAACAGCAGTAGGTTAGAAGGCTGATATCCCAATCAACTGTAACAGCAGTAGGTTAGAAGGCTGATATCCCAACCAGTCTCCTGAAAGCAGCAGTACTCACGGGCAGGCCAGCCCCCTGAATGAAAGCAGCAGTACTCACAGGCAGGCCAGCCTCCTGAATGAAAGCAGCAGTACTCAGGCAGGCCAGCCTCCTGAATGAAAGCAGCAGTACTCAGGCAGGCCAGCCCCTGAATGAAAGCAGCAGTACTCAGGCAGGCCAGCCCCCTGAATGAAAGCAGCAGTACTCACGGGCAGGCCAGCCTCCTGAATGAAAGCAGCAGTACTCACGGGCAGGCCAGCCCCCTGAATGAAAGCAGCAGTACTCACGGGCAGGCCAGCCCCCTGAATGAAAGCAGCAGTACTCACGGGCAGGCCAGCCCCTGAATGAAAGCAGCAGTACTCACGGGCAGGCCAGCCTCCTGAATGAAAGCAGCAGTACTCACGGGCAGGCCAGCCTCCTGAATGAAAGCAGCAGTACTCACGGGCAGGCCAGCCCCCTGAATGAAAGCAGCAGTACTCACGGGCAGGCCAGCCCCCTGAATGAAAGCAGCAGTACTCACGGGCAGGCCAGCCTCCTGAATGAAAGCAGCAGTACTCACGGGCAGGCCAGCCCCTGAATGAAAGCAGCAGTACTCACGGGCAGGCCAGCCTCCTGAATGAAAGCAGCAGTACTCAGGCAGGCCAGCCCCCTGAATGAAAGCAGCAGTACTTAGGCAGGCCTGCCCCCCGAATGAAAGCAGCAGTACTCAGGCAGGCCAGCCTCCTGAATGAAAGCAGCAGTACTCAGGCAGGCCAGCCTCCTGAATGAAAGCAGCAGTACTCAGGCAGGCCAGCCTCCTGAATGAAAGCAGCAGTACTCAGGCAGGCCAGCCTCCTGAATGAAAGCAGCAGTACTCAGGCAGGCCAGCCCCCTGAATGAAAGCAGCAGTACTCACGGGCAGGCCAGCCCCCTGAATGAAAGCAGCAGTACTCACGGGCAGGCCAGCCCCCTGAATGAAAGCAGCAGTACTCACGGGCAGGCCAGCCTCCTTGTGTTTGAGTCCGTGTGGGGTGGACGGTGGCGGCATGACAGACTCATCCAGGGTCGTCCTACTTCCCTCCATGGCTGAGGCCTGCAGCATACTGGGTTCCTCCATGATGGTCTGGTCTGAGGAGAGAGAGACAGGGTTGGTTTGATAATGACAGGTCTGGTCTGAGGAGAGAGAGAGACACAGGGTTGGTTTGATAAGGACAGGTCTGGTCTGAGGAGAGAGAGAGAGACAGGGTTGGTTTGATAATGACAGGTCTGGTCTGAGGAGAGAGAGACAGGGTTGGTTTGATAATGACAGGTCTGAGGAGAGAGACAGGGTTGGTTTGATAATGACAGGTCTGGTCTGAGGAGAGAGACAGGGTTGGTTTGATAATGACAGGTCTGGTCTGAGGAGAGAGAGAGAGACACAGGGTTGGTTTGATAATGACAGGTCTGGTCTGAGGAGAGAGAGAGAGACACAGGGTTGGTTTGATAATGACAGGTCTGAGGAGAGAGAGAGAGACACAGGGATGGTTTGATAATGACAGGTCTGGTCTGAGGAGAGAGAGAGAGACACAGGGTTGGTTTGATAATGACAGGTCTGGTCTGAGGAGAGAGAGACAGGGTTGGTTTGGTAATGACAGGTCTGGAGAGAGCGACAGGGTTGGTTTGATAATGACAGGTCTGGAGAGAGCGACAGGGTTGGTTTGACAATGACAGGTCTGGTCTGAGGAGAGAGAGAGACACAGGGTTGGTTTGATAATGACAGGTCTGAGGAGAGAGAGACACAGGGTTGGTTTGATAATGTCAGGTCTGGTCTGAGGAGAGAGAGAGAGAGACAGACAGGGTTGGTTTGATAATGACAGGCCTGGTCTGAGGAGAGAGAGACACAGGGTTGGTTTGATAATGACAGGTCTGGTCTGAGGAGAGAGAGACACAGGGTTGGTTTGATAATGTCAGGTCTGGTCTGAGGAGAGAGAGAGAGACACAGGGTTGGTTTGATAATGACAGGTCTGGTCTGAGGAGAGAGAGAGACACAGGGTTGGTTTGATAATGACAGGTCTGAGGAGAGAGAGAGACACAGGGTTGGTTTGATAATGTCAGGTCTGGTCTGAGGAGAGAGAGAGACACAGGGTTGGTTTGATAATGACAGGTCTGAGGAGAGAGAGACACAGGGTTGGTTTGATAATGTCAGGTCTGGTCTGAGGAGAGAGAGAGACACAGGGTTGGTTTGATAATGTGAGGTCTGGTCTGAGGAGAGAGAGAGACACAGGGTTGGTTTGATAATGTCAGGTCTGGTCTGAGGAGAGAGAGAGAGAGAGACAGGGTTGGTTTGATAATGACAGGTCTGGTCTGAGGAGAGAGAGAGAGACACAGGGTTGGTTTGATAATGACAGGTCAGGTCTGAGGAGAGAGAGAGAGAGACACAGGGTTGGTTTGATAATGTCAGGTCTGGTCTGAGGAGAGAGAGACACAGGGTTGGTTTGATAATGTCAGGTCTGGTCTGAGGAGAGAGAGAGAGAGAGACACAGGGTTGGTTTGATAATGACAGGTCTGGTCTGAGGAGAGAGAGAGACACAGGGTTGGTTTGATAATGACAGGTCTGAGGAGAGAGAGACACAGGGTTGGTTTGATAATGTCAGGTCTGGTCTGAGGAGAGAGAGAGACACAGGGTTGGTTTGATAATGACAGGTCTGGTCTGAGGAGAGAGAGAGAGACAGGGTTGGTTTGATAATGACAGGTCTGGTCTGAGGAGAGAGAGAGAGACACAGGGTTGGTTTGATAATGACAGGCCTGGTCTGAGGAGAGAGAGAGAGACAGGGTTGGTTTGATAATGACAGGTCTGGTCTGAGGAGAGAGAGAGACACAGGGTTGGTTTGATAATGACAGGTCTGAGGAGAGAGAGACACAGGGTTGGTTTGATAATGACAGGTCTGGTCTGAGGAGAGAGAGAGAGACACAGGGTTGGTTTGATAATGACAGGCCTGGTCTGAGGAGAGAGAGACACAGGGTTGGTTTGATAATGACAGGTCTGGTCTGAGGAGAGAGAGAGAGACACAGGGTTGGTTTGATAATGACAGGCCTGGTCTGAGGAGAGAGAGACAGGGTTGGTGAGGGGTGAGACAGCCTCCTCTCTGGGGTTAGTATATGAGGGGTGAGACAGCCTCCTCTCTGGGGTTAGTATATGAGGGGTGAGACAGGGAGACAGCCTCCTCTCTGGGGTTAGTATATGAGGGGTTAGACAGCCTCCTCTCTGGGGTTAGTATATGAGGGGTGAGACAGCCTCCTCTCTGGGGTTAGTATATGAGGGGTGAGACAGGGAGACAGCCTCCTCTCTGGGGTTAGTATATGAGGGGTTAGACAGCCTCCTCTCTGGGGTTAGTATATGAGGGGTGAGACAGCCTCCTCTCTGGGGTTAGTATATGAGGGGTGAGACAGCCTCCTCTCTGGGGTTAGTATATGAGGGGTGAGACAGCCTCCTCTCTGGGGTTAGTATATGAGGGGTGAGACAGGGAGACAGCCTCCTCTCTGGGGTTAGTATATGAGGGGTGAGACAGCCTCCTCTCTGGGGTTAGTATATGAGGGGTGAGACAGCCTCCTCTCTGGGGTTAGTATATGAGGGGTGAGACAGCCTCCTCTCTGGGGTTAGTAGATGAGGGGTGAGACAGCCTCCTCTCTGGGGTTAGTATATGAGGGGTGAGACAGCCTCCTCTCTGGGGTTAGTATATGAGGGGTGAGACAGCCTCCTCTCTGGGGTTAGTATATGAGGGGTGGGACAGCCTCCTCTCTGGGGTTAGTATATGAAGGGTGAGACAGCCTCCTCTCTGGGGTTAGTATATGAGGGGTGAGACAGCCTCCTCTCTGGGGTTAGTATATGAGGGGTGAGACAGCCTCCTCTCTGGGGTTAGTATATGAGGGGTGAGACAGCCTCCTCTCTGGGGTTAGTATATGAGGGGTGAGACAGCCTCCTCTCTGGGGTTAGTATATGAGGGGTGAGACAGCCTCCTCTCTGGGGTTAGTATATGAGGGGTGGGACAGCCTCCTCTCTGGGGTTAGTATATGAGGGGTGAGCTGTCTCCTAGGGAGAAAGCCTCCTCTCTGGGGTTAGTATATGAGGGGTGAGACAGCCTCCTCTCTGGGGTTAGTATATGAGGGGTGGGACAGCCTCCTCTCTGGGGTTAGTATGAGGGGTGAGACAGGGAGACAGCCTCATCTCTGGGGTTAGTATGAGGGGTGAGACAGCCTCCTCTCTGGGGTTAGTATATGAGGGGTGAGACAGCCTCCTCTCTGGGGTTAGTATATGAGGGGTGAGACAGCCTCCTCTCTGGGGTTAGTATATGAGGGGTGAGACAGCCTCCTCTCTGGGGTTAGTATATGAGGGGTGGGAGGCTGAAGGTAACTTACCAATAACGTCCCTGCCAGACAGAGCCTCCTCTCTGGGCACCTCGGGGTTCTCCAGGTCCTTCAGGAACTCATCCAGACTATCAGCCTCTCCTCCCTTCCTCCTCTTCCTCATCTCATCCGGCACCAGGGGAGTCAGGCAGCGCGTAAACATCTGACAACACAGGACATATTTCAGTTAAAAACACATTCAACTTCAGGTGTCCCAGAGGGACAGTTAATGAGATCTCCGACACGTCCACCCCCTCCATCCAGACTAAAGCAGCCTGTCCACCCCCTCCATCCAGACTAAAGCAGTTTCCACCCCCATCCAGACTAAAGCAGCCTGTCCACCCATCCAGACTCCAGCCTGTCCACCCCTCCACCAGACTAAAGCAGCCTGTCCACCCCTCCATCCAGACTAAAGCAGCGTGTCTCCCATCCAGACTAAAGAGCCTGTCCACCCCTCCATCCAGACTAAAGCAGCCTGTCCACCCCCTCCAGAGACTAGACTAAAGCAGCCTGTCCACCCCTCCAGACTAAAGCAGCCTGTCCACCCCTCCAGACTAAAGCAGCCTGTCCACCCCTCCAGACTAAAGCAGCCTGTCCACCCCTCCAGACTAAAGCAGCCTGTCCACCCCCTCCAGACTAAAGCAGCCTGTCCACCCCTCCAGACTAAAGAGCCTGTCCACCCCCTCCAGACTAAAGCAGCCTGTCCACCCCTCCAGACTAAAGCAGCCTGTCCACCCCCTCCAGACTAAAGCAGCCTGTCCACCACCTCGGGGAGACTAAAGCAGCCTGTCCACCCCTCTCAGACTAAAGCAGTTGTCCACCCCTCCAGACTAAAGCAGCCTGTCCACCCCCGGTCCAGACTAAAGCAGTTTGCCTGTCCACCCCAGCTGTGTGACTAAAGAGTTTCACCCTCCAGACTAAAGTCCTTACCTGTGTGAGCCTCCAGACTAAAGCAGCCTGTCCACCCCTCCAGTCTCTAAAGCAGCCTGTCCACCCCTGTGACTAAAGCAGTTTGTCCACCCCTCCAGACTCTTAGCCTGTCCACCCCCAGACCAGAGCGGCTGTGCACCCCCTCCAGACTAAAGAGTGTGTCCACCCCCTGTCCTCTTCAGCAGTTTGCCTGTCCACCCCTGTGTGTGTGACTAAAGCAGTGCACGTCTCTGCAGCCTGTCCACCCTCCAGACTAAAGAGTGTCCACCCCTCCAGTCTAAAGCCGATTCAGCAGTCTAGACTCATCTATACCTGTGAGAAACAAGCTGAAAAATAAAATGGTTTCATCTTAGTCAGTAACTGCACTTCAAAACGCCATTGTTCCGTGTGTGTGTGTGTGTTCACGTCTGTCTGTGTGTGTGTGTGTGTGTTCACGTCTGTGTGTGTGTGTGAGTGTGTGTTCACGTCTCTGTGTGTGTGTGTGTGTGTTCACGTCTCTGTGTGTGTGTGTGTGTGTGTGTTCACGTCTCTGTGTGTGTGTGTGTGTTGTGCACGTCTCTGTGTGTGTGTGTGTGTGATGTCGTCTCTGTGTCTCCTGTGTGTGTGTGTGTGTCAGCAGTCTTGTGCTGTGTGTGAAGTGTGTGTGCACTCCTGTCTCTGTTCAGCAGTGTGCTGTGTGTGTGTGTAGACAGAAGTCTCTGTGTGTGTGTCTCTTACCTTCAGCAGTGTGTGTGTTCCTCGTCTGTGTGTGTGAGTGTGTGTGTGTGTCATCTCTGTCTCTGTTCAGTGTGTGTGTGTCACGTCTGTGTTACCTTCAGTGTGTGCTGTCGTTGATCTCCTCCTGTCACTCTGTGTTCAGTGTGTGCTGTGTGTGTGATGTCCGTCTGTTGTGCAGTGTGTGTCAGTGTGTGTGTTCACGTTGATCTCCTCCTGTCTGTGTACCTTCAGCGTTTGCTGTGTTGATCTGTTCTTACGGCTGTGTGTTGATCTCCTCCTGTCTCTTACCTTCAGCAGTTTGCTGTGAGCGTTGATCTCCTCCTGTCTCTTACCTTCAGCAGTTTGCTGTGCGTTGATCTCCTCCTGTCTCTTACCTTCAGCAGTTTGCTGTGCTGTCATTCCTCCTGTCTCTGACCTTCAGCAGTTTGCTGTGCGTTGATCTCCTCCTGTCTCTTACCTTCAGCAGTTTGCTGTGAGCGGCTGTTGATCTCCTCCTGTCTCTTACCTTCAGCAGTTTGCTGTGAGCGTTGATCTCCTCCTGTCTCTTACCTTCAACAGTTTGCTGTGAGTTGATCTCCTCCTGTCTCTTACCTTCAACAGTTTGCTGTGTGTTGATCTCCTCCTGTCTCTTACCTTCAGCAGTTTGCTGTGCGTTGATCTCCTCCTGTCTCTTACCTTCAGCAGTTTGCTGTGTGTTGATCTCCTCCTGTCTCTTACCTTCAGCAGTTTGCCGTTCCAGAGCGGCTGTGCGTTGATCTCCTCCTGTCTCTTACCTTCAGCAGTTTGCCGTTCCAGAGCGGCTGTGCGTTGATCTCCTCCTGTCTCTTACCTTCAGCAGTTTGCTGTTCCAGAGCGGCTGTGCGTTGATCTGTTGAGTGATCTCCTCCTGTCTCTTACCTTCAGCAGTTTGCTGTTCCAGAGCGGCTGTGATCTCCTCCTGTCTCTTACCTTCAGCAGTTTGCTGTGAGTTGATCTCCTCCTGTCTCTTACCTTCAGCAGTTTGCTGTTCCAGAGCGGCTGTGCGTTGATCTCCTCCTGTCTCTTACCTTCAGCAGTTTGCTGTTCCAGAGCGGCTCGTTGATCTCCTCCTGTCTCTTACCTTCAGCAGTTTGCCGTTCCAGAGCGGCTGTGCGTTGATCTCCTCCTGTCTCTTACCTTCAGCAGTTTGCTTCCAGAGCGGCTGTGCGTTGATCTCCTCCTGTCTCTTACCTTCAGCAGTTTGCTGTTCCAGAGCGCTGTGCGTTGATCTCCTCCTGTCTCTTACCTTCAGCAGTTTGCTGAGCGGCTGCGTTGATCTCCTCCTGTCTCTTACCTTCAGCAGTTTGCTGTGCGTTGATCTCCTCCTGTCTCTTACAGCAGTTTGCTGTGGTTGATCTCCTCCTCCGTCTCTTACCTTCAGCAGTTTGCTGTGTGCGTTGATCTCCTCCTGTCTCTTACCTTCAGCAGTTTGCTGTGCGTTGATCTCCTCCTGTCTCTTACCTTCAGCAGTTTGCTGTTCCAGAGCGGCTGTGCGTTGATCTCCTCCTGTCTCTTACCTTCAGCAGTTTGCTGTTCCAGAGCGGCTGTGCGTTGATCTCCTCCTGTCTCTTACCTTCAGCAGTTTGCCGTTCCAGAGCGGCTGTGCGGGGAGAGAGAAGAGTTTCTCCACTCCTCCTGTCTCTTACCTTCAGCAGTTTGCCGTTCCAGAGCGGCTGTGCGGGGAGAGAGAAGAGTTTCTCCACTCCTCCTGTCTCTTACCTTCAGCAGTTTGCCGTTCCAGAGCGGCTCTCCACTCCTCCTGTCTCTTACCTTCAGCAGTTTGCGTTCCAGAGCGGCTGTGCGGGGAGAGAAGAGTTTCTCCACTCCTCCGGTCTCTTACCTTCAGCAGTTTGCCGTTCCAGAGCGGCTGTGCGGGGAGAGAGAAGAGTTTCTCCACTCCTCCTGTCTCTTACCTTCAGCAGTTTGCCGTTCCAGAGCGGCTGTGCGGGGAGAGAGAAGAGTTTCTCCACTCCTCCGGTCTCTTACCTTCAGCAGTTTGCCGTTCCAGAGCGGCTGTGCGGGGAGAGAGAAGAGTTTCTCCACTCCTCCGGTCTCTTACCTTCAGCAGTTTGCCGTTCCAGAGCGGCTGTGCGGGGAGAGAGAAGAGTTTCTCCACTCCTCCGGTCTCTTTCCACATTTGCAGAGCGGCTCAGCTTCTCCGGTCTCTTACCTTCAGGTGGAGAGAGAGCCAGCTTCTTGTCCAACGTGGTCACGATGTCCGAGTAGTCGCTGAGCTGGGCGCGGATCGACTTACTGTCCAGCTCTTTCAGGTTGTCGACAATCAGCTTCCTCTTCCTCTTCGCCTTGGTCTCTTTCACTGGACAGAGAAGTGTGGATGTCATTCTCTGACACTAGACAGAAGTGTGGATGTCATTCTCGGACACTAGACAGAAGTGTGGATGTCATTCTCGTACACTAGACAGAAGTGTGGATGTCATTCTCTGACACTAGACAGAAGTGTGGATGTCATTCTCTGACACTAGACAGAAGTGTGGATGTCATTCTCTGACACTAGACAGAAGTGTGGATGTCATTCTCGTCCACTAGACAGAAGTGTGGATGTCATTCTCGTCCACTAGACAGAAGTGTGGATGTCATTCTCGTTCACTAGACAGAAGTGTGGATGTCATTCTCGTTCACTAGACAGAAGTGTGGATGTCATTCTCGTTCACTAGACAGAAGTGTGGATGTCATTCTCGTTCACTAGACAGAGAAGTGTGGATGTCATTCTCGTTCACTAGACAGAGAAGTGTGGATGTCATTCTCGTTCACTAGACAGAAGTGTGGATGTCATTCTCGTTCACTAGACAGAAGTGTGGATGTCATTCTCTGACACTAGACAGAAGTGTGGATGTCATTCTCGTTCGCTAGACAGAAGTGTGGATGTCATTCTCGTTCGCTAGACAGAAGTGTGGATGTCATTCTCGTTCACTAGACAGAAGTGTGGATGTCATTCTCGTTCACTAGACAGAGAAGTGTGGATGTCATTCTCGTTCACTAGACAGAAGTGTGGATGTCATTCTCGTTCACTAGACAGAGAAGTGTGGATGTCATTCTCGTTCACTAGACAGAAGTGTGGATGTCATTCTCGTTCACTAGACAGAAGTGTGGATGCTATTTTCCCACTAATGACCAAAAATCCCCATTTCTTTAACATTTGGTTTCTTCCGCCACAGATCGAGAAGTTTGATAGGTTAGCTTAAACGTTAGCAGAATAAAGAAGGTGATTCTTCGCCAGCAGGGGGCAGGTGTTTATTTCCAGGTTTCGTGCGCAGACTGGAGTCATTCAAAGAAAAAGAGATTCTTCCAAAGCTCAAGTCCCCGTGGTGTCAATGTTCAACAATCTCAAGTCCCCGTGGTGTCAATGTTCAACAATCTCAAGTCCCCGTGGTGTCAATGTTCAACAATCTCAAGTCCCCGTGGTGTCAATGTTCAACAATCTCAAGTCCCCGTGGTGTCAATGTTCAACAATCTCAAGTCCCCGTGGTGTCAATGTTCAACAATCTCAAGTCCCCGTGGTGTCAATGTTCAACAATCTCAAGTCCCCGTGGTGTCAATGTTCAACAATCTCAAGTCCCCGTGGTGTCAATGTTCAACAATCTCAAGTCCCCGTGGTGTCAATGTTCAACAATCTCAAGTCCCCGTGGTGTCAATGTTCAACAATCTCAAGTCCCCGTGGTGTCAATGTTCAACAATCTCAAGTCCCCGTGGTGTCAATGTTCAACAATCTCAAGTCCCCGTGGTGTCAATGTTCAACAATCTCAAGTCCCCGTGGTGTCAATGTTCAACAATCTCAAGTCCCCGTGGTGTCAATGTTCAACAATCTCAAGTCCCCGTGGTGTCAATGTTCAACAATCTCAAGTCCGTGGTGTCAATGTTCAACAATCTCAAGTCCGTGGTGTCAATGTTCAACAATCTCAAGTCCGTGGTGTCAATGTTCAACAATCTCAAGTCCCCGTGGTGTCAATGTTCAACAATCTCAAGTCCCCGTGGTGTCAATGTTCAACAATCTCAAGTCCCCGTGGTGTCAATGTTCAACAATCTCAAGTCCCCGTGGTGTCAATGTTCAACAATCTCAAGTCCCCGTGGTGTCAATGTTCAACAATATCAAGTCCCCGTGGTGTCAATGTTCAACAATATCAAGTCCCCGTGGTGTCAATGTTCAACAATATCAAGTCCCCGTGGTGTCAATGTTCAACAATATCAAGTCCCCGTGGTGTCAATGTTCAACAATATCAAGTCCCCGTGGTGTCAATGTTCAACAATATCAAGTCCCCGTGGTGTCAATGTTCAACAATATCAAGTCCCTGTGGTGTCAATGTTCAACAATATCAAGTCCCTGTGGTGTCAATGTTCAACAATATCAAGTCCCCGTGGTGTCAATGTTCAACAATATCAAGTCCCCGTGGTGTCAATGTTCAACAATATCAATCAACTCTGTGTCAGCATTTCATTCCAGAGGAAACTCAAGTTATTCTCTTAGTTCCAGACAAGCGGAGACAACGGAAGTGTTTTTCATTGTGTTTTTACAGAACTAGAGATTAAAAGTACCCAACACCGCTTTGCTGGGAAGAAAGATTTGTTTGCATATTTTTGATACTGAAATGTAAATCAGATTTTCAACCAAAACCTAATATTAGATAAAGGAAACCTGAGTTTAGAAATAAATAAAATAAAGTATATATTTTTTTAACTAACAACGCCCCCGGCGAAAAAGTAATTGCCTCCTTTTACAACTCAATAAAACTTCACATCTTAACCGTTTTCAACCAAACACTGCATTCCACAGTAAGAAACGTATACCAACGGTCAAGCATGGTGGTGGTAGTGTGATGGTTTTGGGGAGGCTTTGCTGCCTCAGGACCTGGATGACTTGCCTTAATAGAAGGAACCATGAATTAATTATCCTTTGTACCAGAGAGTTCTAGAATGTCTCTGTATCAGAGAGTTCTAAAATGTCTCTGTATCAGAGAGTTCTAAAATGTCTCTGTATCAGAGAGTTCTAAAATGTCTCTGTATCAGAGAGTTCTAAAATGTCTCTGTATCAGAGAGTTCTAAAATGTCTCTGTATCAGAGAGTTCTAGAATGTCTCTGTATCAGAGAGTTCTAGAATGTCTCTGTATCAGAGAGTTCTAGAATGTCTCTGTATCAGAGAGTTCTAGAATGTCTCTGTATCAGAGAGTTCTAGAATGTCTCTGTATCAGAGAGTTCTAGAATGTCTCTGTATCAGAGAGTTCTAGAATGTCAGGCCATCCGTCTGTGATTTGGAATGGCCTCGTCAAAGTCCAGACCTAATCCCGATTTGAGAAGTTGTGGCAGGACTTGAAACAAGCAGTTCCACGATTGAAAATCCCACAAATGTGGCTGAGTTAAAGGGGTTCTGCATAGAAGAACGGGCCAGAATTCCTCCACAGAGATGTGACAGACTGATCAACAACTACAGGAAGTCATTGCTGCTAAAAAGTGGCACAACCAGTTAGAGTGTAAGAGGGGGGAATTACCTTTTTTTTACCCACGAGGTGAATTGGGTATTGCATAAATGTGTTATTAATAAAATAAGTATATCTTTTCCTTGTTATTTGTGAACTCAGGTTCCCCTTTATCCAATATTAGGTTTTGGTTGAAGATCTGATAATTCAGTATCAGAAATATGCACACAAAAATAATTTTATAATAAAATTTTTAAAAACAATATTTTTTTAAATGAGAAAAGGGGGCAAATACTTTTTCACAGCGCTGTATTTATAACAGATTTAGATTTTAACAGTCAATGAAAGAGAAGTGTTGTTGGTTGTGTTTCTACACTATTCTGACAGAGGAGAGCTGAGAGAAGTGTTATTGGTTGTGTCTCTACACTATTCTGACAGAGGAGAGCTGAGAGAAGTGTTATTGGTTGTGTCTCTACACTATTCTGACAGAGTAGAGCTGAGAGAAGTGTTTTTGGTTGTGTTTCTACACTATTCTGACAGAGTAGAGCTGAGAGAAGTGTTTTTGGTTGACAGAGGAGAGCTGAGAGAAGTGTTGTTGGTTGACAGAGGAGAGCTGAGAGAAGTGTTGTTGGTTGACAGAGGAGAGCTGAGAGAAGTGTTGTTGGTTGACAGAGGAGAGCTGAGAGAAGTGTTGTTGGTTGACAGAGGAGAGCTGAGAGAAGTGTTATTGGTTGACAGAGGAGAGCTGAGAGAAGTGTTATTGGTTGACAGAGGAGAGCTGAGAGAAGTGTTATTGGTTGACAGAGGAGAGCTGAGAGAAGTGTTATTGGTTGACAGAGGAGAGCTGAGAGAAGTGTTATTGGTTGACAGAGGAGAGCTGAGAGAAGTGTTATTGGTTGACAGAGGAGAGCTGAGAGAAGTGTTATTGGTTGACAGAGGAGAGCTGAGAGAAGTGTTATTGGTTGACAGAGGAGAGCTGAGAGAAGTGTTATTGGTTGACAGAGGAGAGCTGAGAGAAGTGTTATTGGTTGTGTCTCTACACTATTCTGACAGAGGAGAACTGAGAGAAGTGTTATTGGTTGACAGAGGAGAGCTGAGAGAAGTGTTATTGGTTGTGTCTCTACACTATTCTGACAGAGGAGAGCTGAGAGAAGTGTTATTGGTTGTGTCTCTACACTATTCTGACAGATGAGAACTGAGAGAAGTGTTTTTGGTTGTGTCTCTACACTATTCTGACAGAGGAGAACTGCTCATTGGTTGACAGACAAGCTGAGAGAAGTGTTTTTGGTTGTGTTTCTCCAGTATTCTGACAGAGTAGAGCTGAGAGAAGTGTTATTGGTTGTGTCTCTACACTATTCTGACAGAAGTGTTATTGGTTGACAGAGTAGAGCTGAGAAGTGTTTTTGGTTGTGTCTCTAGCTGCTCACCAGTGATGTCGATAGGCTCCAAGGCAAAAGCCTCCTCCTCATTGTGGACCAGAGTGGTCTGTTCCGTCTGGTCCTGCATGGCCGGCAGCGGCTCGACTGGGCCGGAGTCGGGACTGTCTGGACCCGCTGTGGGACAACAACACATCTTACTGCACACAGTAGGAGTGATGACCGCAGTAATTATCTTCTAGGTCGTTTTAATGGTGTCATGGTTAAATCAATAATAAACAAGTTCATAGGTTGTTTTAATGGTGTTATGGTTAAGTCGATAATAACAAGCTTCTGGGTCATTTTAATGGTGAATTGTTATCGATTAAGCAAACACACAAGCTTGTGATCTGGGTAGTGTTCAGTAGGGAGAAAACGTTTTGAAACAGGGAGGTACAACCTGAACTTGTCAAATAAGAACACAGGTGTTTGTTTTCTGCTGGGGAAAGTATTTGGTACGGTAGACCCCAATGAACAACACACTGACATGTTATCCCAGAAAGAGAGAAAGATCAACAGATTTTAAATGACCACATCGGTCTGGGTAATGAACGTACGTGACTGCAGGTTGTCGAAGTCGTCCTCATCGTCTCCATGGTCTGGGGGAATCACGCTCTCTGTGATGGCTGGAGGGTCGTCAAAGATACCACCCCCATCCTCCTGGGACAGTAGTTTATCCACTGGACAAACGAGACAACACGGTTCAGGCTCCGGGACAAACCATTTGGGGGGTGATAACACATTGACTGCTGTCATCGCATCACCCTGAATTTAGAATAGTACTATATTAATCCTTCACACAAACACACAGCTTAGAGCACAGAGACAGTCAACACTATGGGGCGGTATCCCAGCGGTATCCCAGCATCCCCCTCCCTAAGAGCACAGAGACAGTCAACACTATGGTGCGGTATGCCAGACATCCATCCCTTCCCTAAGAGCACAGAGACAGCCAACACTATGGGGCGGTATCCCAGCATTCCCTCCCTCCCTAAGCATTCCCCTCCTCCCCCTAAGAGCACAGAGACAGCCAACACTATGGGGCGGTATCCCAGCATTCCCCTCCCTCCCTCCCAGAGACAGTCACAGAGACAGAGACAGTCAACACTATGGGGCGGTATCCCAGCATTCCCCTCCCTCCCTACCCAGCATTCCCCTCCCTCCCAGAGACAGCCAACACTACCCAGCATTCTCCCCCTCCCTCCCTACCCAGCATTCCCCTCCCTCCCTACCCAGCATTCCCCTCCCTCCCCAAGAGCACAGAACCAGTCAACACTATGGGGCGGTATCCCAGCATTCCCCTCCCTCCCTACCCAGCATTCCCCTCCCTCACAGAGACAGCCCAGCATTCCTCCCTCCCTACCCAGCATTCCCCTCCCTCACAGAGACAGCCCATGGTGTCTCCCCTCCCTACCCAACATTCCCCTCCCTCCCTACTCCAGGTGGTTGGTCTTGTCCGGCAGGTGAGCAGGCCCCGGCTCCGCCTCCAGCAGCAGATTAGAGGCTGTCGCTCCATGGATGATGTCCTCTTCAATCTCAGCCATCCATGCCAAGCCTCCCTCTACCCTCATCATCTCACGGTCATCCATGCCAAAGTCAGCTGGGAGCGCAGGAGGGACACAGAGGGTTGTTACAATACATGGAAAGCCAATGGCAAAGAGATGGGATGTAAGGTAATATTCATGAGAAGGTCTGATTCTAACTAATCTAAGTAACCTAGTTAGCATTATGATAATGTATCTCCAGCAGAGTGATGCATTGAGAATGTCTCCAGCTAGGTAATCTAGTTAGCATTAGCATGAGAATGTGTCTCCAGCTAGGTAATCTAGTTAGCATCGAGAATATGTCTCTAAGAGCTAGGTAATCTAGTTAGCATGTGTCTCCAGCTAGGTAATCTCGAGAATATGTCTCCAGCTAGGTAATCTAGTTAGCATCCCTATGTCTCCAGCTAGGTAATCTAGTTAGCATTGAGAATATGTCTCCAGCTAGGTAATCTCGTAGCATTAGAGAATGTGTCAGCTAGGTAATCTAGTTAGCATTGAGAATATGTCTCCAGCTAGGTAATCTAGTTAGCATTATGAGAATAGCTAGGTAATCTAGTTAACATAATGAGAATCTAGTGTCTCCAGCTAGGTAATCTAGCATAATATGCAGAATATGTCTCCAGCTAGGTAATCTAGTTAGCATTAGAAATGTCTCCAGCTAGGTAATCTAGTTAGCATTGAGAATATGTCTCCAGCTAGGTAATCTAGTTAGCATTATGAGAATGTGTCTCCAGCTAGGTAATCTAGTTAGCATCGAGAATATGTCTCCAGCTAGGTAATCTAGTTAGCATCGAGAATATGTCTCTCCAGCTAGGTAATCTAGTTAGCATTATGAGAATGTCTCCAGCTAGGTAATCTAGTTAGCATAATGAGAATATGTCTCCAGCTAGGTAATCTAGTTAGCTCCATCGAGAATATGTCTCCAGCTAGGTAATCTAGTTAGCATCGAGAATATGTCTCCAGCTAGGTAATCTAGTTAGCATTATGAGAATATGTCTCCAGCTAGGTAATCTAGTTAGCTAGGTAATCTAGTTAGCATTGAGATATGTCTCCTCCAGCTAGGTAATCTAGTTAGCATTATGAGAATATGTCTCCAGCTAGGTAATCTAGTTAGCATAATGAGAATATGTCTCCAGCTAGGTAATCTAGTTAGCATATGAGAATATGTCTCCAGCTAGGTAATCAGTTAGCATTGAGAATATGTCTCCAGCTAGGTAATCTAGTTAGCTAAATCATTGAGAATATGTCTCCAGCTAGGTAATCTAGTTAGCATTGAGAATATGTCTCCAGCTAGGTAATCTAGTTAGCATTGAGAATATGTCTCCTCCAGCTAGGTAATCTAGTTAGCATTGAGAATATGTCTCCAGCTAGGTAATCTAGTTGGTTAGGTAATCTAGTTGATTATGAATATGTCTCCAGCTAGGTAATCTAGTTAGCATTGAGAATATCTCCAGCTAGGTAATCTAGTTAGCATTATGAGAATATGTCTCCAGCTAGGTAATCTAGTTAGCATTGAGAATATGTCTCCAGCTAGGTAATCTAGTTAGCATTGAGAATATGTCTCCAGCTAGGTAATCTAGTTAGCATTATGAGAATATGTCTCCAGCTAGGTAATCTAGTTAGCATTGAGAATGAGA
The DNA here is from genome assembly GCF_023373465.1 of Oncorhynchus keta. Classification (NCBI taxonomy): domain Eukaryota; kingdom Metazoa; phylum Chordata; class Actinopteri; order Salmoniformes; family Salmonidae; genus Oncorhynchus; species Oncorhynchus keta. The sequence goes on along the minus strand of NW_026287625.1, from coordinate 20,133 downwards.
ATGTCTCCAGCTAGGTAATCTAGTTAGCATTAGCTGAGAATGCGTCTCCAGCTAGGTAATCTAGTTAGCATTGAGAATATGTCTCCAGCTAGGTAATCTAGTTAGCATTATGAGAATGTGTCTCCAGCTAGGTAATCTAGTTAGCATTGCCCTGAGAATGTGTCTGAGAATATGTCTCCAGCTAGGTAATCTAGTTAGCATTATGACAATGTGTCTCCAGCTAGGTAATCTAGTTAGCATCATGAGAATGTGTCTCCAGCTAGGTAATCTAGTTAGCATTATGAGAATGTCTCCAGCTAGGTAATCTAGTTAGCATTATGAGAATATGTCTCCAGCTAGGTAATCTAGTTAGCATTATGAGAATATGTCTCCAGCTAGGTAATCTAGTTAGCATTATGAGAATATGTCTCCAGCTAGGTAATCTAGTTAGCATTATGAGAATGTGTCTCCAGCTAGGTAATCTAGTTAGCATTATGAGAATGTGTCTCCAGCTAGGTAATCTAGTTAGCATTATGAGAATGTGTCTTCAGCTAGGTAATCTAGTTAGCATAATGAGAATATGTCTCCAGCAAGGTAATCTAGTTAGCATTGAGAATGTATGACTTAGTTTTAGATTTGCATATTCATGAACCAGTTTGGTTTTTACAGGGGAAATACAAATGTTGTGTATTATGAACATGACTTGCTGTTGCATATTCAGCAGCGATCCAAAAACCCAGTTAAAGAGATACTCAGGTACTCTGTATACTTTTCAGCCAGTAGTTCTGAAAGTAGTACACGAGCCAAAAGCGACCAACAAAAATTTGCATAATGCATCACAAATGTGCTGATATGTGCACAACGTCGTTGCTCTCTCTCTCTCTGCTGTGTCCACTGGGCCGTTGAGCCCGCCCTAGATAACGCTGGGCAGGCCTCTGGCTAGCTGTCACTCAAATGGGAGGAGCTGAAGCTCATTGGCTAGAACTAAAATTGCTAGAGGGCTGGCCCACGTGGGGGGTTGGATAAATTTGGCATGGCAAAGTTAAAATAAAAAATAATTTGCTTTGAAACTAGGGATTTCACAGCTAATTGAGGTATGAGTCATTCTGCTCATATATTATGCAAATGGGAGGAGCTGAAGCTCATTGGCTAGAACTGAAATTGCTTGGTGGCTGACCGGCCCATGTGAAGGAGATGTAAACTCCACATTGACATCAAGCCAAAGGCGGGAGTTGAAATAAATACACACACTTTCTCGGTCGCCAAAAAATATACCGGAGCACGTCGAACAAAAGCCAGGAATATTGACAGACAGCTCCTTACCAAAGTCATTGTCCTGCATGAGGCTGAGGTTGCCCACCTCCTCCCTCATGGTGATCTCCTCCACTCTGCTCTGGTTCAGGGTGAACTGCTGGGCGACGTCTATGTCGCTGTGGAAACAACCGCCAGTGTCAATATTTCAACTCAGTTCGTTATAGCGCTGCACAATCACCCGTTTCTTATGTCAGATAGCAGAGTACAATCTGTATTTGGTTAGGAAGGGACGGGGGGGGGGTCTCCTAAAATTAGGAGAATACTTGTTTGGTGATTTGCATCCTCATTAGTTGCCTGTTACAATTAGAAACAGTCCTCTTCCTGGGAGGCTTGTGTAGGGCTGTATTGGGAGGGAACTTCTCCACAGACACATCTATCTATATAATATCCTCAGCTATATATATATATATCCATATATATATATATATATATATATATGACTTACTCAAGGTCAGGTAAGGGTTGGTCAAAGTCGTGGAAATCCTCCGGCAGGGTGATAGCGTTGTAGGCAGCCTCTCTGTTCTCCTCTGGCAGATCCACCACACCTGGAGGGCAGCCAGACAGAGTGGTGAGCAAATAAACAACAATCAGTAAGACTAGGATCACCAGCCGCTCAAACTCCTGATCTCTTCAAGTTTAGTCCTAGTCACGTACCTGGTCTGAAAGCCACGTTGATTAACCTTATTCCTAGTCCCATAAGACACTAGCTACATACCTGGTCTGAAAGCCACGTTGATTAACCTTATTCCTAGTCACATTACACCCTAGCTACGCACCTGGTCTGAAAGCCATCTTGATCTTGATGAAGGCTTCATTACAGTCAGCCAGGAGGTACTTGGCCTTCCTGTTGTAGATCCTCACCACACCGAGCAGGAGGTGACCAGAGGTCCTCAGCGCCATCTTCACCTAGGGGGAGGAGACAGAACCATGGGTGTATTCAGTGTGGTGAAATGTTCTGAACGCTGTTGAAACAGAATGAAGAGAGACGATATGATTCCCTATTCTAACTGACAATCATTTCTGGTCTACAAAATAGACTTCTAGTTTGAACGTTGCGTAACGATGTGCCCTCCTGAACAGGTCCCATAGATCACATTACATCATCATCATCGGCTGAAGAACAGTCAACCGCAAGCATCACCCAGTAGCTGTGGTCACTACCAAGGTATGTTACTCGATGTGGGGAACATGCATGCAGTCTCAGTCAATCGGCCTGGTTCTAATCTGGTCACTACCTAGTTACATCATTAGACCCATGTCTACTTCTTCCACACGTAGATCTGAAACTATTGGATTGGTCAATGCGGAAATAAGGTTAGCCAATGGGATGTCTAATGAACAGCCAAAAGGATGAGACTGACTTCTCAGACTGGGTCTTCATTGTGTAAGGTCCATTCAACAGAGACATGAATCATGATATCTGCTCGCCAGGTCTCCGCTTACCTTGGGGCAGATAATGCTCTCCACACTGCTCTCTAGGTTACATTCAAACACATGAGCCTTGGTCAGCTTCTTGTCCCAGTGGGCCGCTAGCCAGATCTTGGCCAGGGGCCCACGTTTGGACAGGACAAAATGGGCGTAGAACATTGCCCCGGTTGGTTGCTAGCTCTTGAAGAACCGGGGGTAAGAGCACCTGGAATAGAGAGAAAGACGTATTTGAAAGCTTTATTAAGATGAAATGTGAAATAGCAACTTTATCATAATGTTTAGGTAGCTAAGCTTTTGTGAAGAAAATTCTACATGCAAAATGCTACATGCTCTCTCTAATTCTCTCTTTCTTTCTCTCTCTGAGGACCTTAGCCCAAGGACCGTGCCCCAGGACGACCTGACATGATGACTCCTTGCTGTCCCCAGTCCACCTGACTGTGCTGCTGCTCCAGTTTCAACTGTTCTGCCTTGTTATTATTCGACCATGCTGGTCATTTATGAACATTTGACCATCTTGGCCATGTTCTGTTATAATCTCCACCCGGCACAGCCAGAAGAGGACTGGCCACCCCACATAGCCTGGTTCCTCTCTAGGTTTCTTCCTAGGTTCTGGCCTTTCTATGGAGTTTTTAGGCTGGGTTTCTGTACAGCACTTTGAGATATCAGCTGATGTACGAAGGGCTATATAAATAAAATTTGATTGATTGAATGAAAATAGGCGGTAGTTGTAGCTAATATCAACAAATTAAATGTGTAGTTTTGGATTTAAGATCAGACTCATTCACGACTCTATTGGCTTTTTGGATGATAGGAGACCAATACTCAGAAATATCTGCCTTGCAATCTAATAAATAACTTAAGCTAGCTAATTATTGTACTGGTTGAAACGGGATTTATATAGTTAGCAGCTCATGTTCAAGTACTGGTGGACTTGCGAGTTAAAAGTTGTCCGAAAAAAAAAAATCTACTACTTGGGGCTTTGATTGAACATGGCTAGGCTAGCATGCTAACATGCTAGCTCACGTTCACCGTTCAGTTAGCAAGAGAGCTAGTTAGCTAGCTTGAAATCCTAGCAACAATTTCGGAAAATATATCAAAGTAAACCAAATAAGAAGAGAAGCATGATAAATGCATAATCATAATTGTGAGATGCATCATTTCACGCTAACTAGCGACGGTGCTGAGCGTGCGTGCATTAACTGCAAACACTTTCCCCCCCCGGTAGCGGTTAGCAGGCGCGCTAGTTGGTAGGAGGGCCCCGGTACAGAAACCATCGGCGTGCAACGCTAATTTCTCATCACAAAACTCATAAATCATTTTTTTTTCTTTCCATAAAGTAAAATATATTTAACTTACCGATTGTACCCCCCCCTTTCAAAAATAAATATCAATGATTATGCAATTACTCCCAGCGATTGTCTCTTCCTGTTGTACTCATGAAAAGAGTCAAGATGGCGCCAGTAGACTTCCTCCCGCTCAGTGTCCTTTTAAAAATCAGCAGGATGTTTACAGCCCGAAACATGGCGAAGGAGGAGTCTGCTCGTGTTGACAGCCAGCTGCAAATGGCAAATGCATTGACCAATGATAGCGGGCGAGATTGTTTAAATTCGATTATTGCAAAAATAAAATAAAATATGCAATCTGATTAATTCAAGGACGAGATGCTTTGCTCCTGAGTCAGACTTTAAAATGTGCGGATTCGATTAGCCAAGGGGCACCAGTCTATGGCCCGTGACTTGAAAGGGCAAAAGTACATGTACAAGGAGTCCCAGTACAGAGTCACTGTGCAGTGATACCAATGAGACTATATACAAGGAGACAGAATCACTGTGCAGTGATACCAGCTATGAGACTATATACAAGGAGTGAGTCAATGTGCAGGGGTACCAGGTAGGAATGAGACTATATACAAGGAGTACAGAGTCACTGTGCAGGGACTATATAAAGTACCAGCTAGGAATGAGACTATATACAAGGAGTACAGAGTCATGTGCAGTGATACCAGGTAGGTAATCTAGACTATATACATTATGAGTACAGAATCACTGTGCAGGGGTACCAGGTAGGAATGAGACTATATACAAGGAGTACAGAGTCACTGTGCAGGGGTACCAGGTAGGAATGAGACTATATACAAGGAGTACAGAGTCACTGTGCAGGGGTACCAGGTAGTAATGAGACTATATACAAGGAGTACAGAGTCACTGTGCAGGGGTACCAGGTAGGAATGAGACTATATACAAGGAGTACAGAGTCACTGTGCAGGGGTACCAGGTAGTAATGAGACTATATACAAGGAGTACAGAGTCACTGTGCAGGGGTACCAGGTAGTAATGAGACTATATACAAGGAGTACCAGTACAGAGTCACTGTGCAGGGGTACCAGGTAGTAATGAGACTATATACAAGGAGTACCAGTACAGAGTCACTGTGCAGGGGTACCAGGTAGTAATGAGACTATATACAAGGAGTACCAGTACAGAGTCACGGTGCAGGGGTACCAGGTAGTAATGAGACTATATACAAGGAGTACCAGTACAGAGTCACGGTGCAGGGGTACCAGGTAGGAATGAGACTATATACAAGGAGTACCAGTACAGAGTCACGGTGCAGGGGTACCAGGTAGGGTAATGAGACTATATACAAGAGTACCAGTACAGAGTCACGAGGGGTACCAGGTAGTAATGAGACTAAATACAAGGAGTACCAGTAAGAGTCACGGTGCAGGGGTACCAGGTAGTTTGAGACTATATACAAGGATACAGAGTCACTGTGCAGGGGTACCAGGTAGTAATGAGACTATATACAAGGAGTATTAGAGTCACGGTGCAGGGTACCAGGTAGTAATGAGACTATATACAAGGAGTACCAGTTGGAGAGTCACGGTGCAGGGGTACCAGGTAGTAATGAGACTATATACAAGGAGTACAGAGTCACAGTGCAGGGGCACCAGGTAAATGAGACTATATTAGGAACAGAGTCACTGTGCAGGGGTACCAGCAGTAATGAGACTATATACAAAGTACAGAGTCACTGAGCAGGGGTACCAGGTAGTAATGAGACTATATACAAGGAGTACAGTCACGGTGCTGGGTACCAGGTAGTAATGAGACTATATACAAGGAGTACAGGCGTGAAGTGCAGGGGTACCAGGTAGTAATGAGACTATATACAAGGAGTACAGAGTCACGGCAGGGGTACCAGGTAGTAATGAGACTATATACAAGGAGTACCAGAGTCACTGTGCAGGGGGTACCAGGTAGAATGAGACTATATACAAGGAGCCAGAGTCACTGTGCAGGGGTACCAGGTAGTAATGAGACTATATACAAGGAGTACCAGTACAGAGTCACGGTGCAGGGTACCAGGTAGTAATGAGACTATATACAAGGAGCCCTGTACAGAGTCACTGGCAGGGGTACCAGGTAGAATGAGCTGCATATACAAGGAGTACAGAGTCAGTACAGGTAGTAATGAGACTATATGCAAATCACCATACAAGTCAAGTAGGGGTACCAGGTAGTAATGAGACTATATACAAGGTACAGAGTCACAGTCAGGGTACCAGGTAGTAATGAGACTATATACAAGGAGTACAGAGTCACAGTGCAGGGGGTAGTAATGAGACTATATACAAGGAGTAAGAGTCACTGCAGGGGTACCAGTACAGACTACCAGTACAGAGTCACAGTGCAGGGGTACCAGGTAGTAATGAGACTATATACAAGGAGTACAGAGTCACAGTGCAGGGGTACCAGGTAGTAATGAGACTATATACAAGGAGTACAGAGTCACAGTGCAGGGGTACCAGGTAAATGAGACTATATACAAGGAGTACAGAGTCACGGTGCAGGGGTACCAGGTAGTAATGAGACTATATACAAGGAGTACAGAGTCACGGCTGAGGGGTACCAGGTAGTAATGAGACTATATACAAGGAGTACAGAGTCACTGTGCAGGGTTACCAGGTAGTAATGAGACTATATACAAGGAGTACCAGTACAGAGTCATGGTTCAGGGGTACCAGGTAGGAATGAGACTATATACAAGGAGTACAGAGTCACAGTGCAGGGGTACCAGGTAGTAATGAGACTATATACAAGGAGTACAGAGTCACAGTGCAGGGGTACCAGGTTGGTAATGAGACTATATACAAGGAGTACAGAGTCACAGTGCAGGGTACCAGGTAGTAAAGGCGACTGTACAGAGTCACTGTGCAGGGGTACTAGGTGGCAATGAGACTACCACCTGGAGTACAGAGTCACAGTGCAGGGGGTACCAGGTAGGTGAGACTATATACTAGGAGTAAAGTCACAGTTTAATGAACAGTACCAGGTATAATGAGACTGTATACCAGGGTGTCACCCGTACAGACTCACTGTGCAGGGATCAAGTACAGAGTCACAGTCAGGGGTACCAGGTAGTAATGAGACTATATAGCGCTGCCTAGTACCCAGTACAGACACAGTGCAGGGTACCAGGTAGGAATGAGAATATGTATGAAACTGTAAAGAGTCACATTTCAGGGGTAAACCAGGTAGGAAATATTCACAAGTTGCAGGTGGTAAACGTTTGTTACCAGGCAATCAGGGATAGATAATGAACAGAGTCAGCAGCATAATAGAGTGTGAAAGAGTGTTCACGCACTGTGTGTGTCTGTGAGGGTGTAGCCATCTGTGTGTGTGTTGTGTGTGATGTGTGTGTGTCTGTCAGGAGGTACTTGTGTGTGTCCTGTGGACGTAGTGTGTCCTCACCCAGACATGTGTGTGTGAGTTTGTGCAGATAACCTCATGAACCAGACCACCTGTGTCCTCAGCGCGGCAGCTTGCAACAGACCATCTTCGAGGGAGGTGCAGATAACCGAGGAACCAGACCACCTGTAGGGTATGTATGGTTCAATACTGTTCTGAACATTTGTTGCATCCAAAACCGAGAGGAATATCTGTCCGGTGCAGATAACCTGATGAAATCATTTCTGGTTTATAATAGTATTAAACAACCACTGTTTGAACGTCAGCACAAAGATGAACAGACCATCCGCTATTCCAGCAACCATATCAATTTAAACATCATCAAAAGTCAGACAAGGCTGATAGGCCATGTTCAGGTGAGAAATGCAACCAGTTCATCTGTCTGTTGTAGCCTGCAGATCCCTGACCAGACCATCTGTAGGGAGGGGAGCAGGTGCAGATAACCTGATGAACCAGACCATCTGTAGGAGGGGGAGTTTGGTGCAGATAACCTGATGAACCAGACCATCTGTAGGGAGGGATCATTAGAACCATGAACCAGACCACCTGTAGGGGAGGGAGTTTGGCAGATCTGAACCAGACCATCTGTAGGAGGGAGTTTGGTCAGATAACCTGGGATGAACCAGACCATCTGTAAGAGGGAGTTTGGTGCAGATAACCTAATGAACCAGACCATCTGTAAGGGACAGTTTGGTGCAGATAACCTGGAACCAGACCATCTGTAGGGAGGGAGTTTGGTGCAGATAACCTGATGAACCAGACCACCTGTAGGGAGGGAGTTTGGTGCAGATAACCTGATGAACCAGACCATCTGTAGGGAGCAGATAACCTGATGAACCAGACCATCTGTAGGTTTATTTGCAGATAACCATGAACCAGACCACCTGTAAGAGGGAGCTTTGGTGCAGATAACCTGATGAACCAGACCATCTGTAGGAGGGAGTTTGGTGCAGATAACCTGATGAACCAGACCATCTGTAGGGAGAGGAGTTTGGTGAGATAACCTGATGAACCAGACCACCTGTAGGGGAGGGAGGGAGTTTGGTGCAGATAACCTGATGAACCAGACCACCTGTAAGGAGAGGAGTTTGGTGCAGATAACCTGATGAACCAGACCACCTGTAGGTAGCTAGAGTTTTGTGCAGATAACCTGATGAACCAGACCATCTGTAGGAGGGAGTTTGGTGCAGATAACCTGATGAACCAGACCACCTGTAAGGAGGAGTTTGGGTGCAGATAACCTGATGAACCAGACCACCTGACAAAGGGAGTTGTCCCTGATGAACCAGACCACATGTAGGGGAGGGAGTTCCTGCAGATAACCTGATGAACCAGACCAACTGTAGGAGGGAGTTTGGGGCAGATAACCTGGGATGAACCAGACCATGCTGGGGAGGGAGTTTGGTGCAGATAACCTGATGAACCAGACCACCTGTAGGGAGGTTGGTGCAGATAACCTGATGAACCAGACCACCTGTAGGAGGGAGCCAGATAACCTGATCACTGCAGTTTACCCCAAACTGGTAGGAATTTCATCATGGGGACAGTTCCTCACTGTTGGACTAGTATTGGAACTCAGTTTGGGCCTGGGGTCAGATCTGTCACTAGGGTCAGGTGCTTAACCTGGGTCATTGACCACCTGTTTGGGGTCTAGGCTTCTTCCTACTGTGAACCAGACCTATCTGTGGGAGGGTCAATGCTATAACCTGAAGGGCTAGACCACATTTGATTCTGTATTGAACAGGAACCAGGGACCATCTGTAGACTAGTATCAGACTGGAACCAGATTAAACTGTGTGTCAGGGCATTTTGACTGTGAACCAGACTATTCTAGCCAGGGCTTTACCTTGGGGCAGATAGATGCTTCCACATTGCTACTGTGGGTTATATAAATGTTCTGCTAAAACTTGCAGCTCTAATAACCATAACTGGGCCGGCAGGGTCTTGTTATTGTACTGGGGCCACGGACAGGACAAATTCTACTGTGGCAGGGCTTCCCTATTCTACTGGGGTCAGGGCTTCTATTCTACTGTGGGTCAGGGCACCTATTCTACTGTGGGTCAAATTTAAAGCTTGGGTCAGGGCTTCCCTATTCTACATGGCTAGGCTAGCATTCTACTGTGGGTCAAATTCCCGTTCTACTGTAGCAAGAGAGCTACTGTGAAAGGCTTCCTATTCTACAATGCAACAGGGCTTCCCTATTCTACTCAGGGTAAACCAATTCTACTGAGGGTCAGGGCTTCCCTAAACTGTGGTCAGGGCTTCTCTATTCTACTGTGAGGTCAGGGCTTCCCTATTCTACTGTGGGTCAGGGCTTCCTATTCTACTGTGGGCCAGGGCTTCCTATTCTACTGTGGGTCAGGGCTTTTCCCCTACTGTGGGTCAGGGCGCCCTATGGTGGTCAGGGCTTATACTACTTTGGGTCATCTTGCCTATGTTCTGTTCATCACAAAACTCATAAATCATTTTTTTCTTCCATAAGAGGCTAAAATATATTTAACATAGCCTGTTCCTCTTCAAAATTTCTATCTATTGAGGGTTATGGCTTCCCTATTCTACTGTGGGTCAGCGAGTTTTTCCTGTGGGTCACTTCCCTATTCTAGAGGGTCAAGATGGCGCTATTGCTTGCTCCCTATTCTGGGTCAGGCTTTAAAAATCAGCTGGGTTTCAGCCCGAAAGCACTGGGGAAGGGCTATCAGCTGTGTACGAAGGGTTCAGCTATTCAAATGGCAAATGCATTGATTGATAGCGGGTCAGAGATTGTATTAAAATATCAAAAATATTAAATGTGTAGTTTTATTCAAGATCAGACTGCCCTTTCTCCGAGTCAGGGCTTTTTGGATGATGCGGAGACCACACGCCAGGCTTCCCTATTCTACTGTGGTCAGGCCCGTATTAAATACTTGAACAGGCTAATTATTGTACTGGTTGACAAGGGCTTCCTATTAGTTAGAGCTCAGTTCAGTCCCTACCTACTTGGGTCAGACTATATTCTACTGTGGTCAGGGCTCCCTACTACTGTGGTCACTTCCTGATTGAACATGGTCAGGAGTACAGAGTCACTGTGCACCGTTCCAGTCTAGTGGTCAGAGCTAGCTATTCTACTGAAATTCTACTAGCAGGGGCAATTCACTGTGGTCAATATATATTCAAAGTAAAGAGCTCAAACTGTGAAGAGAAGGTTCCCTATAAATGTGGGTCACTATATTCTACTGTGAGAGCAGTCACGGTTCACTGGGTACAGGGCTAGTATTCTACTGTGGTACAGGAGTTCATTAACTGTGGTCAGGGTTCCCCGGTACTGTGGTCAGGGCTATATACTGTGGTCAGGGCTTCAGAGTCACGGTGGTCAGGGGTACCAGGTACTGGCGTGCAACGCTAATTTACTCATCACAGAGTCACAGTGCAGGGCTTTCTTTCCATAAATGTCAGAATATATACAACTTACAGATTAACAGTGCAGGGGTCAGGTAAATAACTATATCAATGATTACAGATTCTACCAGTGAGGGTCTCTTCCTAGGTGGGTCATGAAAAGAGTATTCTACTGTGGGTCAGAGTCACTGTGGGTCAGGGGTCCTTTAAAAATCAGCTAGGATACTGTTTACAGCCCGACAGTGCATGGGTCGGGGAATGAGACTATATACTGGAGTCAGCTCGGTTGACAGTGCAGGGGTACTACTGTAAATGCATTGACCAATGATACTGGGCGTAGAGTTTAAAGTCATTGCAAAAATAAAGATAACTGTGGGTCAGGCAATCTGATTAATTGGACGAGACTATATTCTACTGTGTCAGGGCTTCCCTATTCTACTGTGCAGGGGTTCCATTAGCCAAGGGCTTATGTATTCTACTGTGAGTCAGGGCCCCTAGTCACTGTGCAGGGGTACCAGGTAGTTGTACAAGAAGTATGTACAGAGTCAAACTGTGCAGTGATACCAATGAGACTATAACAGAGGAGTACAGAGTCACTGTGAGTGATACCAAGAGTACTATGTGAGTGGGTGTGTGTGTGAGTCAGGGGGTACTAGGTAGTAATGAGACTATATACAAGGAGTACAGAGTCACTGTGCAGGGGTACCAGTGTGTGTGTGAGTGTGTGTGTGTGTGTGTGTCACGGTGCAGGGGTGTGTGTGTGTGCGTGCGTGAGACTATATACAAGGAGTTGCAACACCAGGGTCAGGGGTACCAGGTACAATTATGAAAATGTATACAAGGATTCAATACAGTAGTCATCGGTGCAGGTTATCACAAAACCGCAGAGGAATATCTGTCCAAGGAGTCCACATTCAATCAAGTTGTCGTTTTCAACAGTTTATTAAACAACCACTGATTTGTTACCGCAAGTCAGGGGTACAAAGACAACAGACGCTTTCCGCTATTCCAGCACCAGAGTCAATTTAAACATCATCAAATCAACAGAGGCTATATATAGGCCATGTTCAGGGGTGAGAAATGTGCATGGGCTGTCTGTTGTAGGTAGAGCCTGAGACAGACCATCTGTCTGGAGTTGGTGCAGATAACCTGATGAACCAGTACCATCTGTAGGAATGAGTTTGGCTATATACCTAGAACAGAGTCACAGTGCAGGGGTACAGATAACCTGATGAACCAGACCATCTGTAGGAGGGGAGTTTGGTGCAGGGTAACCAGGTGAACCAGACTATATACCAGGAGTACCAGTACAGAGTCACCTGATGAACCAGTACAGAGTCAGTTTGTGTGCAGGGGTACCTGATGAACCAGACCATCTGTAGGGAAGGAGTTTGGTACAGAGTCACAGTGAACAGGGGTATCCAGGTAGGAGTTTGAGAATATGTACAAGGAGTACAGAGTCACCTGTAGGGAGGGAGTTTGGTGCAGAAATATGTACTGATGAACCAGACCACCTGTAGTGGCAATCAGGATAACCTAATGAACCAGACCATCTGAGCAGCAGAGTTATGAGAGTGTGAACCAGACCATCTGTAGGGTGTGGAGTTTGTGTGAGATAACCTGTGAACCAGACCACCTGTGGGAGGGAGTTTGTGTGTAACCTGTGAACCAGACCATCTGTGTGTGTGATTTGTGTGTGATAACCTGATGAACCGAACCACCTGTAGGGAGTGTGTGGGAGTGTGTAACCTGTGAACCAGACCACCTGTAGGGAGGGAGTTTGGGGATAACTGATGAACCAGACCACCTGTAGGTCGTGGGTTCGTTCTACCGAGCAATTATAAATGTATGAACCATGCATTCAATACTGGGAGGAGTTCGCAGATAATTTGTTTCAACCAAACCACCCAGGGAGTATTGGTGCAGATCCACATTCAATCACTTGTCAGTTTATATAACATGTTTATTAAAAAACTGGTGCTTTGGAACCATCAGCACCAAGACATCATGGTGCAACGCTATTCTTGTTAGTAGAGCTACCATATCAATGGAAACATTTTGTAATGGACATACAGTTTAACATACTGGCCATGTTCAGGGTGAGAAATGTACATGTCAGGGCTTCTGTCTACTGTAGGTCAGGCTTCCTAGCTACTGTGGGTCAGACCATTCTACTGTGGGTCAGGGCTTCCTATTCTACTGTGGGCAGATAACCTGATGAACCAGGGCCATCTGTGGTCAGGGCTTCCCTATTCTACTGTGGGTCAGGCTAACTACTGTGAACCAGGGCCATCTGTGGGTCAGGGCTTCCCTAGTCTACTGTGGGCAGATAACCTATGAACCAGACCATCTGTAGGGAGGGAGTCTACTGTGGGTCAGATAACCTGTGGGTCAGGGCCAGACCACCTGGGTCAGGGCTTTGGTCACTGTGGGTCTGGGCTTCCCTATTCCACTCTGTAGGGCTTCCCTATTCTACTGGGGTCAGGCTTCCCTAACTACTGTGAACCAGACCATCTGTGGGTCAGGGAGTTTGGGTCAGATAACTACTGTGGGTCAGGGCCATCTGTGGGTCAGGGTTTGGTGCAAATAACCTGTGAACCAGACTTCCCTATTCTACTGTAGGGTCAGGGAGTTTGTGGGTCAGATAACCTGATTCTACTGTGGGTCAGACCACTACTGTGGGTCAGTGGATTCTACTGTGGGTCAGATTCCCTGATGAACCAGACCATCTGTGGGTCAGGCTTCCCTATAACCTGGTGAACCGCTTCCTATTCTGTGGGAGTTTCCTATAACTGTGGGTCCAGACCACCTGTGGTCAGGGCTTCCCTATTCTACTGTGGTCAGGCTAACTACTGTGGGTCAGGGGTTCCCTATTCTACTGTGGTCAGGGAGTCTACTGGGTCAGATAACCTGATTCTACTGTGTCAGGGCCACCTGTTCTACTGTGGGTCAGGGATTCTACTGTGGTCAGATAACTACTCTGAACAGACCACTACTGTGTGGGTCAGGAGTCTACTGTGGTCAGGCTTCCCTATTCTACTGTGGTCAGACCACCTGTGGGAGGGCTTCCTATTCTACTGTGGTCAGATAACTACTGATGAACCAGACCATCTGTACTGTGGTCAGGCTTCTATTCTACTGTGGTGCAGATAATTCTACTGTGAACCAGGGCCACCTGTGGTCAGGGCTTCCCTATTCAGATAACCTGATCACTGTGGTCAGGGCTTTATATAATATGTTGTATCCTCTAAAACTGTGGGTCAGGGCTTCCTCTATTCTACTGTGGTCAGGGCTTCCTATTCTACTGTGGTCAGGGCTTCTATTGTCTTGTTAGTAGAGTTACCTATTCTACTGTGAAGACTATTTTACTTGGTCATATTCTACTGTTTAACATCCTATTCTACTGTGGTCAGGGCTTCTCTATTCTACTGTGGGTCAGGGGTTCCCTATTCTACTGTGGTCAGGGCTTCCTATTCTACTCTGGGTCAGGGCTTCCTATTCTACTGTGGTCAGGGCTTCCCTATTCTACTGTGGGTCAGGGCTTCCCTTATTCTACTGTGGTCAGGGCTTCCCTATTCTACTGTGGTCAGGGCTTCCCTATTCTACTGTGGGTCAGGGCTTCCCTATTCTACTGTGGGTCAGGCTTCCCTATTCTACTGTGGTCAGGGCTTCCCTATTCTACTGTGGGTCAGGGGCTTCCCTTTCTACTTGGTCAGGGCTTCTATTCTACTGTGGTCAGTTATTCTACTCAGGGTTCTATTCTACTGTGGTCAGGCTTCCCTATTCTACTGTGGGTCAGGCTTCCTATTCTACTGTGGGTCAGGGCTTCCCTATTCTACTGTGGGTCAGGGCTTCCATTCTACTGTGGGTCAGGGCTTCCTATTCTACTGTGGGTCAGGGCTTCCTATTCTACTGTGGGTCAGGCTTCCCTATTCTACTGTGGTCAGGGCTTCTATTCTACTGTGGTCAGGGCTTCCTCTATTCTACTGTGGGTCAGGGCCTCTATTTTACTGTGGGTCAGGGGCTTCTATTCTACGGTGGGTCAGGGCTTCTCTATTCTATTGTGGGGTCAGGGCTTCCTATTCTACTGTGGTCAGGGCTTCTATTCTACTGTGTCAGGGCTTCCCTATTCTACTGTGGTCAGGCTTCTCTATTCTACTGTGGTCAGGGCTTCTATTCTACTGTGGTCAGGCTTCCCTATTCTACTGTGGTCAGGCTTCCCTATTCTACTGTGGTCAGGGCTTCCCTATTCTACTGTGGTCAGGGCTTCCCTTTTCTACTGTGGGTCAGGGCTCCTATTCTACTGTGGGTCAGGCTTCCCTATTCTACTGTGGTCAGGGCTTCCCTATTCTACTGTGGTCAGGGCTTCCCTATTCTACTGTGGGTCAATTCTACTGTGGGGTCAGGGCTTCCCTATTCTACTGTGGGTCAGGGCTTCCCTATTCTACTCTGGGTCAGGGCTTCCCTATTCTACTGTGGGCAGGCTTCCTATTCTACTGTGGGTCAGGGCTTCCTATTCTACTGTGGGTCAGGGCTTCTATTCTACTGTGGGTCAGGGCTTCCTATTCTACTGTGGGTCAGGGCTTCCTATTCTACTGTGGGTCAGGGCTTCCTATTCTACTGTGGGTCAGGGCTTCCTATTCTACTGTGGTCAGGGCTTCCCTATTCTACTGTGGGTCAGGGCTTCCCTATTCTACTGTGGGTCAGGGCTTCCTATTCTACTGTGGTCAGTGCTTCTCTATTCTCCTCTGCATATGGTCAAGAGACTCACTAATGAGGTCAGGGCAAACCCAACTGTGGTCATATCTCTTTCAACTGTGGTCAGAGGCTCCCGCTTCCTCAATCCCATGATGCTACTGTGGGTCAGCTTCCTATTCTACTGTGGTCATCTTCCCTATACTCAATGAGGGCTCCCTACCCTACTGTGGTCAGGGCTTCCCTATTCTCCAGACAGTGGGATACCTTCCTGGAGCTTCTGGTGTCAGGTTAGATTCTCTGTGGTCAGACTACCTATTGCATGTGGTGGGTATTCTGCTCTGGGTCAGAGGTTCCCTATTCTAGTGGTCAGGCTTTTAGTTCTACTCTGGTCATCCATTAAACTGTGGTCAGGGCTTCCATTCTAGCTGGGTCACATCCATTGAACTGTCATCCTAGTTACTGGCCCACAGCCATTTAACTGGCAGGGCTTCCTATTCTACTGTGGTCAGGGCCATTCTACTGTCAGGTCAGCTGGCCCACATCCATTGAACTGTCATCCTATTCTACTCGTAGCTGGCCCACAGCCATTAAACTGTGGTCAGGGCTTCGCATTCTAGCTGGTCAGGCATCTATTGAACTGTCAGACTCCTGCAGTTGCTGGGTCAGGGCATCCATTTAACTGTGGTCAGGGCTTCCTATTCAGTAGTCAGGGCTTCCACATCCACTTGGGTCAGGGCTGTCATTCTACTGTGGGTCAGCTGGCCCACTAGCCTACTTGGTCACTGGCATCCTATTCTACTGTGGTCACGGCCATTAAACTGGCATCCCTATTCTAGTAGCAGGGCCTATTTTACAAACTGTGGGTCAGGGCTTCCCTATTCTACTGTGGTCAGGGCCCTATTCTACTGTGGTCAGGGTTAAACTACTGTGGTCAGGGCTCATTCTACTGTGGTAGGGCTTCCCTATTCTACCATGGTCAGGGCTTCATCCTATTCTACTGTGGGTCAGGGCTTCCCTATTCTACTGTGGTCAGGGCTCCTATACTACTGTGGTCAGGGCTTCCCTATTCTACTGTGGTCATGGCTTCCCCTATTCTACTGTGGTCAGGGCTTCCTTTTCTCTCCTACTACTGTGGGTCAGGCTTCTCTATTCTACTGTGGTCAGCTGGCCCCTATTCTACTGTGGGTCAGGGCTTCCCTATTCTACTGTGGTCAGGGCTTCCCATTCTACTGCAGGGCTTCCCTATTCCTACTGTGGTCAGGGCTTCCTATTCTAGTGGGTCAGGGCTTCCACTATTCTACTGTGGGTCAGGGCTTCCCTATTCTACTGTGGGTCACAGCCATCCTATTCTACTGTGGTCAGGGCTTATTCTACTGTGGTCATTCCTGCTACCGTGGGTCAGGGCTTTATTCTACTGTAGTCAGGGCTTCCCATTCTACTGTGGGTCAGGGCTTCCTATTCTACTGTGGTCAGGGCTTCATTCTACTGTGGGTCATCCTATTCTACTGTGGTCAGGGCTTCCTACTGTGGTCAGTGCTTAAATTCTCCTCTGCATATAGTCTCGGCCAAGAGACTCACTAATGAGGAGAGCTGAAACAAACCCATTATATCTGTCAAATATTCAGAGATGACTCCCGCTTCCTCAATCCCATGATGCATACTGCTCATAGCTTCCTAATGCGTTTAATCTTCATATACTCAATGAGGATCCGAACCCAGTGGAGTAGTCAACCCTCCAGACAGGGATACCTTCCTGGGAGCTTCTGGTGTGTATGTTAGAGACTTCCTCATTAAACTACCCCCATTGCATGTTGGGTAGTCTGCTCTGGAGAGGATAGAGGAGAGAAAGGATGTTTTAGTTCGACCCACAGCCATTGAAACTGTCATCCTGCAGTAGCTGGCCCACACATCCATTGAAGCTGGCCCACAGCCATTGAACTCATCCTGCAGTCAGCTGGCCCACAGCCATTAAACTGGCATCCTGCAGTAGCTGGCCCACAGCCATTGAACTGTCATCCTGCAGTAGCTGGCCCACAGCCATTTAACTGTCATCCTGCAGTAGCTGGCCCACAGCCATCTGGCATCCTAAGCTGGCCCACTCCATTGAACTGTCATCCTGCAGTAGCTGGCCCACAGCCATTTAACTGTCATCCTGCAGTAGCTGGCCCACAGCCATTTAACTGGCATCCTGCAGTAGCTGGCCCACAGCCATTAAACTGTCATCCTGCAGTAGCTGGCCCACAGCCATTAAACTGTCATCCTGCAGTAGCTGGCCCACATCCATTAAACTGTCATCCTGCAGTAGCTGGCCCACAGCCATTACTGTCATCCTGCAGGTTGAGCTGGCCCACATCCATTAAACTGTCATCCTGCAGTAGCTGGCCCACAGCCATTAAACTGTCATCCTGCAGTAGCTGGCCCACAGCCATTAAACTGTCATCCTGCAGAGGGCCCACGGCCCCGAGCCAACTGTCATCCTGAGAGGGGTCATTAAACTGTCATCCTGCAGTAGCTGGCCCACATCCATTAAACTGTCATCCTGCAGTAGCTGGCCCACAGCCATTTAACTGTCATCCTGCAGTAGGGCCCACAGCCATTTAACTGTCATCCTGCAGTAGCTGGCCCACAGCCATTAAACTGTCATCCTGCAGAGCTGGCCCACAGCCATTAAACTGTCATCCTGCAGTAGCTGGCCCACAGCCATTAAACTGTCATCCTGCAGTAGCTGGCCCACAGCCATTTAACTGTCATCCTGCAGTAGCTGGCCACATCCATTTAACTGTCATCCTGCAGTAGCTGGTGCCACAGCCATTAAACTGTCATCCTGCAGTCACTGGCCCACGGCCATTAAACTGTCATCCTGCAGTCGCTGGCCCACAGCCATTAAACTGTCATCCTGCAGTAGCTGGCCCAAGGCCATTTAACTGTCATCCTGCAGTAGCTGGCGCACAGCCATTAAACTGTCATCCTGCAGTAGCTGGCCCACGGCCATTAAACTGTCATCCTGCAGTAGCTGGCCCACATTTAACTGGCATCCTGCAGTAGCACATCTAAACTGTCATCCTGCAGTAGCTGGCCCACAGCCATTGAACTGTCATCCTGCAGAGCTGGGTCACAGCCATTAAACTGGCATCCTGGAGAGCTGGCCCACGGCCATTAAACTGTCATCCTGCAGTAAGCTGGCCCACATCTTGAACTGTCATCCTGCAGTAGCTGGTCCACAGCCATTAAACTGTCATCTGCAGTAGCTGGCCACAGCCATTAAACTGTCATCCTGCAGTAGGGGTCATGCCATTAAACCACATCTGCAGGGGTCACAGCCATTAAACTGTCATCCTGCAGTAGCTGGCCACGCCATTAAACTGTCATCTGCAGTAGCTGGCCTGAACCATTAAACTGTCATCCTGCAGTAGCTGGCCCAAGGCCATTAAACTGTCATCCTGCAGTAGGGGTCCCACAGCCATTGAACTGGTCATCCTGCTCAGCCACATCTGTTATTTAACTGGCTCATCCTGCAGTAGCTGACCCACGGCCCATTAAACTGTCATGCCTGCAGTAGCTGGCCCACAGCCATTAAACTGTCATGCTGCAGTAGCTGGCCCACGGCCATTAAACTGTCATCCTGCAGTAGCAACAGTACACACACAAAACAGAATGGGAGGTTGATGTGTTCCAGACCACACACATCCCAGATCAGACGGTGTTATATCTGTAGAGGGGTCTGACTCACCCAGTGACGCCCACTGTTTCGTGAGAGGGGGGACATGAGAGGAGGGGGACGTGAGAGAGGGGAGGGGGGACGTGAGAGGTGGAGGGGGGGACGTGTGAGGGGGGTGGGGGACGGAGAGGGGGAGGGGGGACGAGAGGGGAGGGGGACGTGAGAGGGGGGCGGAGAGGGAGGGTGGGGACGTGGAGAGGGGAGGGGAGGGTGGGGACGGGAGAGGGGAGGGGGGACGGGAGAGGGGGGCGGAGAGGGCAGGGGGGACGTGAGAGAGGAGGGGGGTACGTGAGAGGGGAGGGGGATTGAGAGGGGAGGAGGGGACGTGAGAGGGGGGGGGGGAACTTTCCTGCTGCAGTAAATGTCCAGATGGATTATTTAATGAATTATAACTACGACTATTTATCTGTGTAGAGGTATTAGCCTGTCTGACTGTGTATCTGTGTAGAGGTATTAGCCTGTCTGACTGTTTATCTGTCTGACTGTTTATCTGTGTAGAGGTATTAGCCTGTCTGACTGTTTATCTGTGTAGATGTATTAGCCTGACTGACTGTTTATCTGTGTAGAGGTATTAGCCTGTCTGACTGTGTATCTGTGTAGAGGTATTAGCCTGTCTGACTGTTTATCTGTGTAGAGGTATTAGCCGGTCTGACTGTTTATCTGTGTAGAGGTATTAGCCTGTCTGACTGTTTATCTGTGTAGAGGTATTAGCCTGTCTGACTGTTTATCTGTGTAGAGGTATTAGCCTGTCTGACTGTTTATCTGTGTAGAGGTATTAGCCTGTCTGACTGTTTATCTGTGTAGAGGTATTAGCCTGTCTGACTGTGTATCTGTGTAGAGGTATTAGCCTGTCTGACTGTTTATCTGTGT
>NW_026287624.1:35000-39602 GCF_023373465.1 Oncorhynchus keta | reverse complement strand
TGGTTAAGGTCTGGGATAGGGTTATGAATGGTTAAGGTCTGGGATAGGGTTATGAATGGTTAAGGTCTGGGATAGGGTTATGAATGGTTAAGGTCTGGGATAGGGTTATGAATGGTTAAGGTCTGGGATAGGGTTATGAATGGTTAGGGTTAAGGTCTGGGATAGGGTTATGGTGGTTAAGGTCTGGGATAGGGTTATGAATGGTTAAGGTCTGGGATAGGGTTATGAAGGGTTAAGGTCTAGGATAGGGTTATGATTGGTTAAGGTCTGGGATAGGGTTATGAATGGTTAAGGTCTGGGATAGGGTTATGAAGGGTTAAGGTCTGGGATAGGGTTATGAATGGTTAAGGTCTGGGATAGGGTTATGAATGGTTAAGGTCTGGGATAGGGTTATGAAGGGTTAAGGTCTGGGATAGGGTTATGAATGGTTAAGGTCTGGGATAGGGTTATGAATGGTTAAGGTCTGGGATAGGGTTATGAAGGGTTAAGGTCTGGGATAGGGTTATGAAGGGTTGCCTCACACACACACACACACACACACACACACACACACACACACACACACACACACACACACACACACACACACACACACACACACACACACACACACACACACACACACACACTCATCCAGACATCCCTCCCATCATACCACTGTGCCCAGGGCTTCCCTATGTGTGTGTGTTGCCAGGTAAACGAGGCCCTGGTCTTCCCTTGTGTTTGTGTTGCCAGGTAAACGAGGCCCTGGTCTTCCCTTGTGTTTGTGTTGCCAGGAAACGAGGCCCTGGTCTTCCCTTGTGTTTGTGTTGCCAGGAAACGAGGCCCTGGTCTTCCCTTGTGTTTGTGTTGCCAGGAAACGAGGCCCTGGTCTTCCCTTGTGTTTGTGTTGCCAGGAAACGAGGCCCTGGTCTTCCTTGTGTTTGTGTTTCCAGGAAACGAGGCCCTGGTCTTCCCTTGTGTTTGTGTTGCCAGGAAACGAGGCCCTGGTCTTCCCTTGTGTTTGTGTTGCCAGGAAACGAGGCCCAGGTCTTCTCCTGTGTGTGTGCCAGGAAAACGAGGCCCATGTCTTCCCCTGTGTGTGTATTGCCAGGGAAACGAGGCCCAGGTCTTCTCCTGTGTGTGTTGCCAGGAAAACGAGGCCCATGTCTTCCCCTGTGTGTGTATTGCCAGGGAAACGAGGCCCAGGTCTTCTCCTGTGTGTGTTGCCAGGAAAACGAGGCCCATGTCTTCCCCTGTGTGTGTATTGCCAGGGAAACGAGGCACAGGTCTTCTCCTGTGTGTGTTGCTTGGGAAACGAGGCACAGGTCTTCCCCATGTGTGTGTGTTTTATCTGTCATAGTTGAAGTGTACCTATGATGAAAATTACAGGCCTCTCTCATCTTTTTAAGTGGGAGAACTTGCACAATTGGAGGCAGACAAAATACTTTTTTGCCCCACTGTATATATATATATATATATATATATATATATATATATATATATATATATATATATATATATATATATGAGTCAACATACACACAGTATATATATATATGAAAACACACGCACACAAAATATATATATTTCTATTCACACACACACGCACACACACACACACACACACACACACACACACACACACACACACACACACACACACACACACACACACACACACACACACACACACACACACACACACACACACACACACACACACACACACAGTACCACATTTTCATGGAGATCTCTGTGTTAAATTGGCCAGCTGTCTGCAGTTGCAGTGGGACGTGACTTCATAGACTGATAGAAGTTGAGTGGTGTGTGGGTGTTTGCTATGAGAACCACTTTCACCCTCTCCTCCTCCCCTTCCTCTCCTCCTCTTCCTCCTCTCTCCCCGTTCTCCCTCTCCTCTCCCCTCCCCCTCTCCCTCTCTCTCCTCTCCCTCTCTCTCTCTCTCTGTCTCTCTCTCTCTCTCTCTCCTCTACCCTCTCTCTCCCTCTCCTCTCTCTCTCTCTCTCTCTCTCTGTCTCTCTCTCTCTCTCTCTCTCTCTCCCTCTCTCTCTCCTCCACCCCTCTCTCCAAGTAAGACAAATCCAGACCACATGTTTTTAAACAATATAATCAGGAATAAGAGTGGGAAAGCACCTTACAGTTTTTAAACTGCATAGAACTACTAGTCTGGATACCAGTCTGTCTGTCTGTTATTCCACTCCATAGAACTACTAGTCTGGATACCAGTCTGTCTGTTATTCCACTCCATAGAACTAATAGTCTGGATACCAGTCTGTCTGTTATTCCACTCTATAGAACTACTAGTCTGGATACCAGTCTGTCTGTCTGTTATTCCACTCTATAGAACTACTAGTCTGGATACCAGTCTGTCTGTTATTCCACTCCATAGAACTACTAGTCTGGATACCAGTCTGTCTGTCTGTTATTCCACTCATAGAACTACTAGTCTGGATACCAGTCTGTCTGTTATTCCACTCCATAGAACTACTAGTCTGGATACCAGTCTGTCTGTCTGTTATTCCACTACATAGAACTACTAGTCTGGATACCAGTCTGTCTGTTATATAATAGACAGGAGTCTGGGGGATGTAGATATAGAGCTGTTATATAATAGACAGGAGTATATAGACGTAGAAATAGAGCTGTTATATAATAGACAGGAGTATAGAGACGTAGATATAGAGCTGTTATATAATAGACAGGAGTCTGGGGGATGTAGATATAGAGCTGTTATATAATAGACAGGAGTATAGAGACGTAGATATAGAGCTATTATATAATAGACAGGAGTATAGAGACGTAGATATAGTGCTGTTATATAATAGACAGGAGTCTGGGAGACGTAGATATAGAGCTGTTATATAATAGACAGGAGTCTGGGAGACGAGATATAGAGCTGTTATATAATAGACAGGGAGTATAGAGACGTAGATATAGAGCTGTTATATAATAGACAGGAGTATAGAGACGTAGATATAGAGCTGTTATATAATAGACAGGAGTCTGGGAGACGTAGATATAGAGCTGTTATATAATAGACAGGAGTCTGGGAGACGTAGATATAGAGCTGTTATATAATAGACAGGAGTATATAGACGTAGAAATAGAGCTGTTATATAATAGACAGGAGTATAGAGACGTAGATATAGAGTTGTTATATAATAGACATGAGTATAGAGACGTAGAAATAGAGCTGTTATATAATAGACAGGAGTATAGAGACGTAGATATAGAGCTGTTATATAATAGACAGGAGTATAGAGACGTAGATATAGAGCTGTTATATAATAGACAGGAGTCTGGGAGACGTAGATATAGAGCTGTTATATAATAGACAGGAGTATAGAGACGTAGATATAGAGCTGTTATATAATAGACAGGAGTCTGGGGGATGTAGATATAGAGCTGTTATATAATAGACAGGAGTATAGAGACGTAGATATAGAGCTATTATATAATAGACAGGAGTATAGAGACGTAGATATAGAGCTGTTATATAATAGACAGGAGTCTGGGAGACGTAGATATAGAGCTGTTATATAATAGACAGGAGTCTGGGGGATGTAGATATAGAGCTGTTATATAATAGACAGGAGTATATAGACGTAGAAATAGAGCTGTTATATAATAGACAGGAGTATAGAGACGTAGATATAGAGCTGTTATATAATAGACAGGAGTATAGAGACGTAGAAATAGAGCTGTTATATAATAGACAGGAGTATAGAGACGTAGATATAGAGCTGTTATATATGGAATGAAGCCGCTAGTGTGATGTGGGACCGGATGGCAGCTATTTGACTCACTGGTCTGGCAGATGGCCAGTTCCTGGTTGCATTCCTCAGGATATCGCCATGCGCTCCATTACTCTGGAGACATGATCGTAGATACATTTAAATACAGAGCCGGCAACCTTGAACCCCCCTCATAGCAATTTATCTCCTCCTCTCCTCTCTCCCAGATGGCCGTGGCCCATTCCAATGTCAGCCCCCGTCAACAGGGAAATAACCGTGGCAACCTCTCGACCTACGGCCATGGCCTCCACCCATGGCCGTAGCCAGTTGTGCCAGTTGGTCATGGTGCTCACGCAGAAGGTCACCCTGTTCCTCTTCCCATGGCCGTCCCCAGTTGTGCCAGCTGGTCATGGCGCTGAGGCAGAAGGTCACCCTGTTCCTCTTCCCATGGCCGTCCCCAGATGTGCCAGCTGGTCATGGTGCTGAGGCAGAAGGTCACCCTGTTCCTCTTCCCATGGCCGTCCCCAGTTGTGCCAGCTGGTCATGGTGCTGAGGCAGAAGGTCACCCTGTTCCTCTTCCCATGGCCGTCCCCAGTTGTGCCAGCTGGTCATGGTGCTGAGGCAGAAGGTCACCCTGTTCCTCTTCCCATGGCCGTCCCCAGTTGTGCCAGCTGGTCATGGTGCTGAGGCAGAAGGTCACCCTGTTCCTCTTCCCATGGCCGTCCCCAGTTGTGCCAGCTGGTCATGGTGCTGAGGCAGAAGGTCACCCTGTTCCTCTTCCCATGTCCGTCCCCAGTTGTGCCAGCTGGTCATGGTGCTGAGGCAGAAGGTCACCCTGTTCCTCTACCCATGGCCGTCCCCAGTTGTG
>NW_026287624.1:0-27500 GCF_023373465.1 Oncorhynchus keta | reverse complement strand
GTGTGTGTGTGTGTGTGTGTGTGTGTGTCTGACATCAGACTCACAAAACAGACAACAAGAGAGGAAAGAATGAGGGATTTCCCCACAACAAATGAACACTGTAAACACCATAAACAATTCAACACCAACAATGACCTCTCTCTTTGTTTTCTCTCTGTCACCTCTGCAGCGATACGCCATCCCATCTGGTTTGGGCTCAGTGAAGCATGGAGGAGGAGGTGTGATGGTTTGGGGGTGCTTTGCTGGTGACACTGTCGGTGAAGTATTTAGAATTCAAGGCACACTTAACCAGCATGGCTACCAGAGCATTCTGCAGGGATACGCCATCCCATCTGGTTTGGGCCTAGTGAAGCATGGAGGAGGAGGTGTGATGGTGTGGGGTGTTTTGCTGGTGACACTGTCGGTGAAGTATTTAGAATTCAAGGCACACTTAACCAGCATGGCTACCAGAGCATTCTGCAGCGATACGCCATCCCATCTGGTTTGGGCTCAGTGAAGCATGGAGGAGGAGGTGTGATGGTGTGGGCGTGCTTTGCTGGTGACACTGTCGGTGAAGTATTTAGAATTCAAGGCACACTTAACCAGTATGGCTACCACAGCATTCTGCAGCGATATGCCATCCCATCTGGTTTGGGCTCAGTGAAGCATGGAGGAGGAGGTGTGATGGTGTGGGCGTGCTTTGCTGGTGACACTGTCGGTGAAGTATTTAGAATTCAAGGCACACTTAACCAGCATGGCTACCAGAGCATTCTGCAGCGATACGCCATCCCATCTGGTTTGGGCCTAGTGAAGCATGGAGGAAGAGGTGTGATGGTGTGGGGTGCTTTGCTGGTGACACTGTCGGTGAAGTATTTAGAATTCAAGGCACACTTAACCAGCATGGCTACCAGAGCATTCTGCAGCGGATATGCCATCCCATCTGGTTTGGGCCTAGTGAAGCATGGAGGAGGAGGTGTGATGGTGTGGGGTGCTTTGCTGGTGACACTGTCGGTGAAATATTTAGAATTCAAGGCACACTTAACCAGCATGGCTACCAGAGCATTCTGCAGGGATATGCCATCCCATCTGGTTTGGGCCTAGTGAAGCATGGAGGAGGAGGTGTGATGGTGTGGGGTGTTTTGCTGGTGACACTGTCGGTGAAGTATTTAGAATTCAAGGCACACTTAACCAGTATGGCTAGAGCATTCTGCAGGGATACGCCATCCCATCTGGTTTGGGCTCAGTGAAGCATGGAAGAGGAGGTGTGATGGTGTGGGGTGTTTTGCTGGTGACACTGTCGGTGAAGTATTTAGAATTCAAGGCACACTTAACCAGCATGGCTACCAGAGCATTCTGCAGGGATATGCCATCCCATCTGGTTTGGGCCTAGTGAAGCATGGAGGAGGAGGTGTGATGGTGTGGGGGTGTTTTGCTGGTGACACTGTCGGTGAAGTATTTAGAATTCAAGGCACACTTAACCAGCATGGCTACCAGAGCATTCTGCAGCGATATGCCATCCCATCTGGTTTTTGCTTGTGGGACTATCATTTGTTATTCAACAGGATAATGACCCAAAACACACCTCCAGGCTGTATAAGGGCTATTTGACAGAGGACAGTGATGGAGTGCTACATCAGCTAACCTGGCCTCCACAATCACCCCACCTCAACCCAATTGAGATGGTTTGGGATGAGTTGGACCGCAGAGTGAAGGAATAGCAGCCAACAAGTGGCAACTCCTTCAAGACTGTAGGGAAGAGCATTCCAGGTGTAGCTGGTTGAGAGAATGCCAAGAATGTGCAACGCTATCGTCAAGGCAACGGGTGGCTACTTTAAAGAATATAACATTTGATTTGTTTAACACCTCATCTGTAAACATCTGTAAAAAAAAATGTCAGCAGTTTCTGTATGATTACAAAATGCGTCAAGATTTTGGCCACTGAAATTTATATTCCTGTTATTATTACTGTTATTGTGTGTTATTGTGTGTTATTTCATAGTGTTGATGTCTTCAGTATTATTCAACAATGAAAATAGTAAAAAAAAATAAAGAAAAACCCTTGAATGAGTAGGTGTGTCCAAACTGTTGACTGGTGCTGTACGTTAATGTGGGCTAATTTGTAGCACTTTTCTGGGATGCTTGCTTGTTTTTAATTGCTTTTAATGGGAAGTTTAGCAGAGGTAGACATGCTCATGTTATTTATGTCAGTGCAGGTTGAGCTGAACACAGTGGACTTCCTACTAGGGCACACCGCCTCAGTGCTAACAGTATAACTCTGGTTCGTAGACACATGATTACTGCATGTAACAGCTGTAGGATCAGTATTAGAGGCATTCAGGTGCAGTTACTGTAAATTAGGTTACTTACATTGTGTCTACCAATGCCCCTGGGGATAATACACAACAGCTGTAGGATCAGTAGAAGCCATTCAGGGTAGTTACTGTAAATTAGGTTACTTACATTGTGTCTACCAACGCCCCTGGGGATAATACACAACAGCTGTAGGGTCAGCAGAAGCCATTCAGGGTAGTGACTGTAAATTAGGTTAGTTACATTGTGTCTACCAACGCCCCTGGGGATAATACACAACAGCTGTAGGGTCAGCAGAAGCCATTCAGGGTAGTTACTGTAAATTAGGTTACTTACATTGTGTCTACCAACACCCCTGGGGATAATACACAACAGCTGTAGGATCAGTATTAGAGGCATTCAGGGTAGTTACTGTAAATTAGGTTACTTACATTGTGTCTACCAACGCCCCTGGGGATAATACACAACAGCTGTAGGATCAGTATTAGAGGCATTCAGGGTAGTTACTGTAAATTAGGTTACTTACATTGTGTCTACCAACGCCCCTGGGGATAATACACAACAGCTGTAGGATCAGTATTAGAGGCATTCAGGGGAGTTACTGTAAATTAGGTTACTTACATTGTGTCTACCAACGCCCCTGGGGATAATACACAACAGCTGTAGGATCAGTATTAGAGCTATTCAGGGTAGTTACTGTAAATTAGGTTACTTACATTGTGTCTTCCAACGCCCCTGGGGATAATACACAACAGCTGTAGGATCAGCAGAAGGCATTCAGGGGAGTTACTGTAAATTAGGTTACTTACATTGTGTCTACCAACGCCCCTGGGGATAATACACAACAGCTGTAGGATCAGTATTAGAGGCATTCAGGGGAGTTACTGTAAATTAGGTTACTTACATTGTGTCTACCAACGCCCCTGGGTATAATACACAACAGCTGTAGGATCAGTATTAGAGGCATTCAGGGTAGTTACTGTAAATTAGGTTACTTACATTGTGTCCACCAACGCCCCTGGGGATAATACACAACAGCTGTAGGATCAGTATTAGAGGCATTCAGGTGTAGTTACTGTAAATTAGGTTACTTACATTGTGTCTACCAACGCCCCTGGGGATAATACACAACAGCTGTAGGATCAGTATTAGAGGCATTCAGGTGTAGTTACTGTAAATTAGGTTACTTACATTGTGTCTACCAACGCCCCTGGGGATAATACACAACAGCTGTAGGATCAGTATTAGAGGCATTCAGGGTAGTTACTGTAAATTAGGTTACTTACATTGTGTCTACCAACGCCCCTGGGTATAATACACAACAGCTGTAGGATCAGTATTAGAGGCATTCAGGGTAGTTACTGTAAATTAGGTTACTTACATTGTGTCTACCAACGCCCCTGGGTATAATACACAACAGCTGTAGGATCAGTATTAGAGGCATTCAGGGGAGTTACTGTAAATTAGGTTACTTACATTGTGTCTACCAACGCCCCTGGGTATAATACACAACAGCTGTAGGATCAGTATTAGAGGCATTCAGGGTAGTTACTGTAAATTAGGTTACTTACATTGTGTCCACCAACGCCCCTGGGTATAATACACAACAGCTGTAGGATCAGTATTAGAGGCATTCAGGGTAGTTACTGTAAATTAGGTTACTTACATTGTGTCTACCAACGCCCCTGGGTATAATACACAACAGCTGTAGGATCAGTATTAGAGGCATTCAGGGTAGTTACTGTAAATTAGGTTACTTACATTGTGTCTACCAACGCCCCTGGGGATAATACACAACAGCTGTAGGATCAGCAGAAGGCATTCAGGGTAGTTACTGTAAATTAGGTTACTTACATTGTGTCTACCAACGCCCCTGGGGATAATACACAACAGCTGTAGGGTCAGCAGAAGCCATTCAGGGTAGTTACTGTAAATTAGGTTACTTACATTGTGTCTACCAACGCCCCTGGGGATAATACACAACAGCTGTAGGATCAGCAGGAGTCATTCAGGGTAGTTACTGTAAATTAGGTTACTTACATTGTGTCTACCAATGCCCCTGGGGATAATACACAACAGCTGTAGGATCAGTAGAAGCCATTCAGGGTAGTTACTGTAAATTAGGTTACTTACATTGTGTCTACCAACGCCCCTGGGGATAATACACAACAGCTGTAGGATCAGTATTAGAGGCATTCAGGTGTAGTTACTGTAAATTAGGTTACTTACATTGTGTCTACCAACGCCCCTGGGGATAATACACAACAGCTGTAGGATCAGTATTAGAGGCATTCAGGTGAGTTACTGTAAATTAGGTTACTTACATTGTGTCTACCAACGCCCCTGGGGATAATACACAACAGCTGAAGTGTTATGACAACTCAGTGACACAACGGCAGGGATGAACTAAACTGGGTCGTTGATAAGTGTATCAACGCAGTCTCTTTTAATGCTGTCTGGTTGCTCAAACAAACAGCTCAAACGCAAACAGTGTTTTTAATGCTGACGGTTAAATGCTTTTCAACTTACATACAGTTGAAGTCGGATGTTTACATACAGTAAGACAGTAGTTGTGGAATTGTTAGGTTAGATTACTCGTTGGTTATCACTGCATTGTCGGAACTAGAAGCACAAGCAGTTCGCTACACTCGCATTAACGTCTGCTGACCATGTGTATGTGACAAATAACATTTCATTTGATTTGATTTACACCTTAGACAAATACTTTTAAACTCAGGTTTTTTTTGCAATTCCTAACATTTAATCCTTGTAAAAAGTTCCCTGTCTCAGGTCAGTTAGGATCACCACTTTATTTTAAGAATGTGAAATGCCAGAATAATAGTAGAGAGGATGATTTATTTCAGCTTTTATTTCTTTCATCACATTCCCAGTGGGTCAGAAGTTTACATACACTCAATTAGTATTTGGTAGCATTGCCTTTAAATTGTTTAACTTGGGTCAAACATTTCGTGTAACCTTCCACAAGCTTCACACAATAAGTTGGGTGAATTTTGGCCCATTCCCCTGACAGAGCTGGTGTAACTGAGTCAGGTTTGTAGGCCTCCTTGCTCACACACGCTTTTTCAGTTCTGCCCACACATTTTTGTCTATTTTGTGAAGTGCACCAGTCCCTCCTGCAGCAAAGCACCCCCACAACATGATGCTACCACCCCCATGCTTCACGGTTGGGATGGTGTTCTTCGGCTCGCCCTTTTTCCTCCAAACATAACGATGGTCATTATGGCCAAACTATTCTATTTTTGTTTCATCAGACCAGAGGACATTTCTCCAAAAAGTATGATCTTTGTCCCCATGTGCAGTTGCAAACCGTAGTCTGGCTTTTTTATGGCGGTTTTGGAGCAGTGGCTTCTTCCTTGCCGAGCGGCCTTTCAGGTTATGTCGATATAGGACTCGTTTTACTGTGGATATAGATACTTTTGTACCTGTTTCCTCCAGCATCTTCACAAGGTCCTTTGCTGTTGTTCTGGGATTGATTTGCACTTTTCTCACCAAAGTACGTGGTTCCTTCAGGCGTTTGGAAATTGCTCCCAAGGATGAACCAGACTTGTGGAGGCCTACAATTTTTTTCTGAGGTCTTGGCTGATTTCTTTTGATTTTCTCATGATGTCAAGCAAAGAGGCACTTAGTTTGAAGGTAGAGCTTGAAATACATCCACAGGTTCACCTCAATTGACACAAAATGATGTCAATTAGACTTTCAGAAGCTCAAAAGACATGACATAATTTTGTGGAATTTTCCAAGCTGTTTAAAGGCACAGTCAAATTAGTGTACCAATCACGCTTAATTTCACTATTGTTTAGAGCCTGAGGTATAACGTCAGGTAGAGACTGAGGTATATAGTCAGGTAGAGACTGAGGTATAAAGTCAGGTAGAGACTGAGGTATAACGTCAGGTAGAGACTGAGGTATAAAGTCAGGTATAAAGTCAGGTAGAGACTGAGGTATAAAGTCAGGTAGAGACTGAGGTATAAAGTCAGGTAGAGACTGAGGTATAACATCAGGTAGAGACTGAGGTATAAAGTCAGGTAGAGACTGAGGTATAACGTCAGGTAGAGACTGAGGTATAAAGTCAGGTATAAAGTCAGGTAGAGACTGAGGTATAAAGTCAGGTAGAGACTGAGGTATAAAGTCAGGTAGAGACTGAGGTATAAAGTCAGGTATAAAGTCAGGTAGAGACTGAGGTATAAAGTCAGGTAGAGACTGAGGTATAAAGTCAGGTAGAGACTGAGGTATAACATCAGGTAGAGACTGAGGTATAAAGTCAGGTAGAGACTGAGGTATAACGTCAGGTAGAGACTGAGGTATAAAGTCAGGTATAAAGTCAGGTAGAGACTGAGGTATAAAGTCAGGTAGAGACTGAGGTATAAAGTCAGGTAGAGACTGAGGTATAACGTCAGGTAGAGACTGAGGTATAAAGTCAGGTATAAAGTCAGGTAGACTGAGGTATATAGTCAGGTAGACTGAGGTTTAAAGTCAGGTAGAGACTGAGGTTTAAAGTCAGGTATAAAGTCAGGTAGACTGAGGTATATAGTCAGGTAGACTGAGGTTTAAAGTCAGGTAGAGACTGAGGTATAAAGTCAGGTAGAGACTGAGGTATAAAGTCAGGGAGAGACTGCGGTATAAAGTCAGGAAGAGACTGAGGTATATAGTCAGGTAGACTGAGGTATAAAGTCAGGTAGAGACTGAGGTATAAAGTCAGGTAGAGACTGAGGTATAAAGTCAGGTAGAGACTGAGGTATAAAGTCAGGGAGAGACTGAGGTATAAAGTCAGGTAGAGACTGAGGTATAAAGTCAGGGAGAGACTGAGGTATAAAGTCAGGTAGAGACTGAGGTGTAAAGTCAGGTAAAAAGTCAGGTAGACTGAGGTATATAGTCATGTAGACTGAGGTATATAGTCAGGTAGACTGAGGTATAAAGTCAGGTAGAGACTGAGGTATAAAGTCAGGTAGAGGCTGAGGTATGAAGTCAGGTAGTCTGAGGCATAAAGTCAGGTAGAGACTGAGGTATAAAGTCAGGTAGAGACTGAGGAATAAAGTCAGGTATAAAGTCAGGTAGAGACTCAGGTATAAAGTCAGGTAGAGACTGAGGTATGAAGTCAGGTAGAGACTGAGGTATGAAGTCAGGTAGAGACTGAGGTATAAAGTCAGGTAGAGACTGAGGAATAAGGTCAGGTAAAGGGAGGAGTAAATTACACTGGAGGCCCTTTGTGAGGTGAGTGGGTTCGCCCTCCCCCTCCTCTCTTCCCTTCTCTCTCCTTCCCTACTCCCTCTTACTTTCTTTCTCTATCTCTCCTTCCCTACTCCCTCTTACTTTCTTTCTCTATCTCTCCTTCTCCCCGTCCTTCTCCCTCCCTCCCTGCTCCCTCTTACTTTCTTTCTCTATCTCTCCTTCTCCCCCTCCTTCTCCCTCTCCCTCCCTACTCCCTCTTACTTTCTTTCTCTATCTCTCCTTCTCCCCCTCCTTCTCTCTCCGTCCCTACTCCCTCTTACTTTCTTTCTCTATCTCTCCTTCTCCCCCTCCTTCTCTTCCTTCCCTACTCCCTCTTACTTTCTTTCTCTATCTCTCCTTCTCCCCCTCCTGCTCCCTCCCTCCCTCCTTACTCCCTCTTACTTTCTTTCTCTATCTCTCCTTCTCCCCCTCCTTCTCCCTCCCTCCCTGCTCCCTCTTACTTTCTTTCTCTATCTCTCCTTCTCCCCTCCTTCCCTACTCCCTCTTACTTTCTTTCTCTATCTCTCCTTCTCCCCTCCTGCTCCCTCCCTCCCTCCTTACTCCCTCTTACTTTCTTTCTCTATCTCTCCTTCTCCCCTCCTTCTCCCTCCCTCCCTGCTCCCTCTTACTTTCTTTCTCTATCTCTCCTTCTCCCCCTCCTTCTCCCTCCCTCCCTGCTCCCTCTTACTTTCTTTCTCTATCTCTCCTTCTCCCCCTCCTTCTCCCTCCCTCCCTGCTCCCTCTTACTTTCTTTCTCTATCTCTCCTTCTCCCCCTCCTTCTCCCTCCCTCCCTGCTCCCTCTTACTTTCTTTCTCTATCTCTCCTTCTCCCCCTCCTTCTCCCTCCCTCCCTGCTCCCTCTTACTTTCTTTCTCTATCTCTCCTTCTCCCCCTCCTTCTCTCTCTTACTTTCTTTCTCTATCTCTCCTTCTCCCCTCCTTCTCCTCCCTGCCCCCTCTGTTGATTGCGGCTATTATGTACCCATGGCCTGGGGATGTAGCTACCTACCTACACACACACACGCACGCACACATACACACACACATACACGCACACACACACACACACACACATAAACACAGCTACTGCAGCAATTACCAAACAGTGTTAAAGTGGGATTGAATCAAAGGAGGAAATAATTGACATTCTGCATGCCCAACAGACACACACACACACACACACACACACACACACACACACACACACACACACACACACACACACACACACACACACACACACACACACACACACACACACACACACACACACACACACACACACACACACACACACACACACACACACACTACAGGAGGCTGCTGAGAGGACAGTCATAATAACAACAGCTGGAACGGGAAGGGCATCAAACTCATGGAAACCACTAGTTCCTCTCCAGCCGTTCCCCAATTAAGGTGCTACACACACTACACTCCCACACCAACACAGAGAGAGGAGGGAGGGAGAGAGAGAGAGAGAGAGAGAGAGGGAGAGAGAGGGAGAGAGAGAGAGAGAGAGAGAGAGAGAGAGAGAGAGAGAGAGAGAGAGAGAGAGAGAGACAGAGAGAGAGACAGAGAGATAGACAGAGAGAAAGAGAGAGAGAGAGAGAGAGAGAGAGAGAGAGAGAGAGAGAGAGAGAGAGAGAGAGAGATGAAAATATCCAATGCCTCAGATCTATCCATCAGGCCAATACTCTCTGTCTGATATGTAGAAACCAGTATTAAGATTTGACACACAAACCGCGCGACTGCGTCAGGCAGTGTGACGCTGTGTCTGAGCACCGTACAAGGTAGAGGGGTAGCGGGCAGGAGTCGGGTTCGGGGCGGGGGTAGGGGAGGAGTTATCCGGCCAGTATAAAGCTTCCAGGGCTTGGGGTTGGAAAGGGAGTTCCCTGGTCCACACTGCTGTGAGTTCGCACGTTAAAAACAGAGGGTGAACCCCCCAGCCCATGGAGACAGAAACACCGAAATAAACGGCACGGATTAACGGATGAGATTGACAGCCGAAACGCGCGGTTGGGAGAATGTGTGTAACATTGAACAGGTTTTGACGCAGCGCTGTTATAAACAAACCCCGGTTGATTCTGCAGACAGAGACACGGAGGTATTCTCTACCCCCCTCCTCCCTTTGACTCGTTACTATTCCTGCAACATTACCTCAACTTTCCTGCGGGGTTTATTTGGGATACTACTACCTGAACCGTTTTGGATCTAACAACCTCCTAATTAGGCTACTGTCCTCCGCTGCGTTTCCGCTCCTGGGTTTTTGGATTATTTTTGTATTTCTGCTGCTGTGGTGAACACTTGTAACCTTCAAGGATCTCTCAAGAGTGATTTTTTGAAGGTGCACCGACCGGTAGGTTACGATTGGTTTACGGTGGTTACTTTCCAAGACGGGCCTCGTCTCTCCTCTACACCGCTCACGGCATCAGGTGGCCGGGCCACTGCAGAGAGAGAGAGAGTGTGGTCTAACGCACAGCGTCGCTCTGCCTCGGAGGAAAACGCAGACTCGTCATTGTGTGTGTGTGTGTGTTCGAGTGATAGAGAGAGAGAGAAAGGGAGAGTGAGAGGAAGGGAGAAAAGAGGGATTGAGTGTGTGTGTGCGTGCGAGGTGTTGCTTGGACAGACGCAGTGGAAACGTTCCCGTTTTCTTCTCTTCTCCCTCACACACACACACGCAGTCTCGGAGAGCTCTTTCACCGACAACACACACACACGGAGTGTGATTCTAAGCACGGGGCTCTTCCCGGTGTTAAACGGACGTCTGAAGGGAAATCAATACCTCAGCCACGTTGACCTGCACGAGATCACGATTTATTCGCTCTGCGCGTGCTGTGAATGAATAATATAACAGCCAATCACTCACCCACCTCGCGCTGTGTCTAATCTCACCTGGTGTGTGTGTGTGTGTGTGTGTGTGTGTGTGTGAGAGAGGGCGAGTGTGTGTGTGTTCGCCAAAAGGTTCATTAGGAGGTGTTTCTTGGGTTTACCGTGTATACATCGCTTCACACGGAGGGGATTACCGCACTGCATGCCGCGGCCATGTGGGAGAACTTTGTGCCGCTCTAGCGCCAGTTGTCCGTCTACCAGCCTGCCGCCCTGCCACACTCTCTTTCCGCCCGGCCGCTGTCATCCAGACTTGCGGGTTTCGTCTGACATGTG
Organism: Oncorhynchus keta; assembly: GCF_023373465.1. Lineage (NCBI taxonomy): Eukaryota > Metazoa > Chordata > Actinopteri > Salmoniformes > Salmonidae > Oncorhynchus > Oncorhynchus keta. Next base: position 16,822 of record NW_026287624.1, on the reverse strand, counting down.
ATTTTTTATATACTACAATAAAACCGCAACAACGAGGAGGAGCAAAACAAAATAAACAAACAGAAAGAGAGAACGAGTTGGAATCCTCCTCGTGGGGATTTTAAACTCCTCCTGTGGATTTTACAACCCCTTCGGTGACTCCTCGGCTCCTCTCTCCTTGGTATAGGCTACCAAACCAGTCCACTGCAGTGATAATGTCCCTACTGTCGAGCCTCCTTGCTCCGGCCTCAGCTCTGGGTCTGTGTCGCTGTCTGCTGGCTGTCCTGGTGGTCCTGGGGCTGTCCAGCCGGGCAGAGGGCCAGCCATGCCCGGCGCAGTGCTCCTGTTCCGGCTCTACTGTGGACTGTCACGGCCAGGGTCTTCGCAGCGTTCCCAGGAATATACCACGCAATGCAGAGAGACTGTGAGTATATACAGTAGTCACTATATAGTTTATTGTCTCCCCTCCCTGAAGGCTATAATATAGACCAGGGGTATTAGGACTGTAGTCACTATATAGTTTGTCTACCCTCCCTGAAGGCTATAATATAGACCAGGGGTACTAGGACTGTAGTCACTATATAGGGTTTATTGTCTCCCTCCCTGAAGGCTATAATATAGACCAGGGGTATTAGGACTGTAGTCACTATATAGTTTATTGTCTCCCTCCCTGAAGGCTATAATATAGACCAGGGGTATTAGGACTGTAGTCACTATATAGTTTGTCTACCCTCCCTGAAGGCTATAATATAGACCAGGGGTACTAGGACTGTAGTCACTATATAGTTTATTGTCTCCCCTCCCTGAAGGCTATAATATAGACCAGGGGTATTAGGACTGTAGTCACTATATAGTTTATTGTCTCCCCTCCCTGAAGGCTATAATATAGACCAGGGGTACTAGGACTGTAGTCACTATATAGTTTATTGTCTCCCTCCCTGAAGGCTATAATATAGACCAGGGGTATTAGGACTGTAGTCACTATATAGTTTATTGTCTCCCCTCCTGAAGGCTATAATATAGACCAGGGGTACTAGGACTGTAGTCACTATATAGTTTATTGTCTCCCCTCCCTGAAGGCTATAATATAGACCAGGGGTATTAGGACTGTAGTCACTATATAGTTTATTGTCTCCCTCCCTGAAGGCTATAATATAGACCAGGGGTATTAGGACTGTAGTCACTATATAGGGTTTATTGTCTCCCCTCCCTGAAGGCTATAATATAGACCAGGGGTACTAGGACTGTAGTCACTATATAGTTTATTGTCTCCCCTCCCTGAAGGCTATAATATAGACCAGGGGTATTAGGACTGTAGTCACTATATAGGGTTTATTGTCTCCCTCCCTGAAGGCTATAATATAGACCAGGGGTATTAGGACTGTAGTCACTATATAGTTTATTGTCTCCCCTCCCTGAAGGCTATAATATAGACCAGGGGTATTAGGACTGTAGTCTCTATATAGTTTATTGTCTCCCCTCCCTGAAGGCTATAATATAGACCAGGGGTATTAGGACTGTAGTCACTATATAGTTTATTGTCTCCCCTCCCTGAAGGCTATAATATAGACCAGGGGTATTAGGACTGTAGTCACTATATAGTTTATTGTCTCCCTCCCTGAAGGCTATAATATAGACCAGGGGTATTAGGACTGTAGTCACTATATAGGGTTTATTGTCTCCCCTCCCTGAAGGCTATAATATAGACCAGGGGTATTAGGACTGTAGTCACTATATAGTTTATTGTCTCCCCTCCCTGAAGGCTATAATATAGACCAGGGGTATTAGGACTGTAGTCACTATATAGGGTTTATTGTCTCCTCCCTGAAGGCTATAATATAGACCAGGGGTATTAGGACTGTAGTCACTATATAGTTTATTGTCTCCCTCCCTGAAGGCTATAATATAGACCAGGGGTATTAGGACTGTAGTCACTATATAGTTTATTGTCTCCCTCCCTGAAGGCTATAATATAGACCAGGGCTATTAGGACTGTAGTCACTATATAGGGTTTATTGTCTCCCCTCCCTGAAGGCTATAATATAGACCAGGGGTATTAGGACTGTAGTCACTATATAGTTTATTGTCTCCCCTCCCTGAAGGCTATAATATAGACCAGGGGTATTAGGACTGTAGTCACTATATAGTTTATTGTCTCCCCTCCCTGAAGGCTATAATATAGACCAGGGCTATTAGGACTGTAGTCACTATATAGGGTTTATTGTCTCCCCTCCCTGAAGGCTATAATATAGACCAGGGGTATTAGGACTGTAGTCACTATATAGTTTATTGTCTCCCCTCCCTGAAGGCTATAATATAGACCAGGGGTACTAGGACTATAATAGTCTCTATATAGTTTATTGTCTCCCCTCCCTGAAGGCTATAATATAGACCAGGGGTATTAGGACTGTAGTCACTATATAGTTTATTGTCTCTCCTCCCTGAAGGCTATAATATAGACCAGGGGTATTAGGACTGTAGTCACTATATAGTTTATTGTCTACCCTCCCTGAAGGCTATAATATAGACCAGGGGTATTAGGACTGTAGTCACTATATAGTTTATTGTCTCCCCTCCCTGAAGGCTATAATATAGACCAGGGGTACTAGGACTGTAGTCTCTATATAGTTTATTGTCTCCCCTCCCTGAAGGCTATAATATAGACCCGTGGTGTCCAACCAGGGGGCTATTAGGACCAGGGGTATTAGGACCAGGGGTATTAGGACCAGGGGTATTAGGACCAGGGGTATTAGGACCTATCCACAGGTTGTACTGGAGAAGACTCATGGGAGAGCAGGGTTGCTGGTAAAATTCACATGAAGGTGATACAACATTCAGTCGGTGGTACAGTAACCTTAAAAAGGTTGGGAACCACTGATATAGCCAGCCATTATCCTAATATATTGATAATATTATCTGCTGCTAAGGTCCTACAACAGAATCCTCCAAAAACAAGTCCATTCTGATGAAGTGGTTCTCACAACAGAACCACAGAATAACCTCGTGGCTCGTTTTTATAAGAAGTGGCGCAGAAAATGGTTCCCATCGGTATCGGACGGTTGATTTAATTTGACCCGTTTTAAAGTCGGTTCATGAAGTTTACGGGTTTATGTTTTTGACGTCTCGGGCGAAAACCCTCAGTCCGAAACACACGCACGCACACACACGCACACGCACACGCACTCACACTCACACTCACACACAGCTCGAACTAATCAAAACGGATTTAGTGAATGTACTTTTAAGCTAATAAATCCTGTAGGAGAGTTTTTCTACCCGCTGTGGAGATGGATGTGGTTTTGTTAAACTAAAACATTTTCATTTACCCGTCAACAGATTGAGCGAGCGATCTCCTAATGTCGCCTCCGACAATTAAACTGTAGCACCTTGCTTTATCCTGCTCATCGTTATCTCATCATTCCTTTATCCTGCTCATCGTTATCTCATCATTCCTTTATCCTGCTCATCGTTATCTCATCATTCCTTTATCCTGCTCATCGTTATCTCATCATTCCTTTATCCTGCTCATCGTTATCTCATCATTCCTTTATCCTGCTCATCGTTATCTCATCATTCCTTTATCCTGCTCATCGTTATCTCATCATTCCTTTATCCTGCTCATCGTTATCTCATCATTCCTTTATCCTGCTCATCGTTATCTCATCATTCCTTTATCCTGCTCATCGTTTCATAGGTTTGAATTATCTCATCATTCCTTTATCCTGCTCATCGTTATCTCATCATTCCTTTATCCTGCTCATCGTTATCTCATCATTCCTTTATCCTGCTCATCGTTTCATAGGTTTGAATTATCTCATCATTCCTTTATCCTGCTCATCGTTATCTCATCATTCCTTTATCCTGCTCATCGTTATCTCATCATTCCTTTATCCTGCTCATCGTTATCTCATCATTCCTTTATCCTGCTCATCGTTTCATAGGTTTGAATTATCTCATCATTCCTTTTCCTGCTCATCGTTATCTCATCATTCCTTTATCCTGCTCATCGTTATCTCATCATTCCTTTATCCTGCTCATCGTTATCTCATCATTCCTTTATCATGCTCATCGTTATCTCATCATTCCTTTATCCTGCTCATCGTTATCTCATCATTCCTTTATCCTGCTCATCGTTATCTCATCATTGCTTTATCCTGCTCATCGTTATCTCATCATTCCTTTATCCTGCTCATCGTTTCATAGGTTTGAATTATCTCATCATTCCTTTATCCTGCTCATCGTTATCTCATCATTCCTTTATCCTGCTCATCGTTTCATAGGTTTGAATTATCTCATCATTCCTTTATCCTGCTCATCGTTATCTCACCATTCCTTTATCCTGCTCATCTTTATCTCATCATTCCTTTATCCTGCTCATCGTTATCTCATCATTCCTTTATCCTGCTCATCGTTTCATAGGTTTTGAATTATCTCATCATTCCTTTATCCTGCTCATCGTTATCTCATCATTCCTTTATCCTGCTCATTGTTATCTCACCATTCCTTTATCCTTCTCATCGTTATCTCACCATTCCTTTATCCTGCTCATCGTTATCTCATCATTCCTTTATCCTGCTCATCGTTATCTCATCATTCCTTTATCCTGCTCATCGTTATCTCATCATTCCTTTATCCTGCTCATCGTTATCTCATCATTCCTTTATCCTGCTCATCGTTATCTCATCATTCCTTTATCCTGCTCATCGTTATCTCATCATTCCTTTATCCTGCTCATCGTTATCTCATCATTCCTTTATCCTGCTCATCGTTATCTCATCATTCCTTTATCCTGCTCATCGTTTCATAGGTTTGAATTATCTCATCATTCCTTTATCCTTCTCATCGTTATCTCATCATTCCTTTATCCTGCTCATCGTTTCATAGGTTTGAATTATCTCACCATTCCTTTATCCTGCTCATCGTTATCTCACCATTCCTTTATCCTGCTCATCGTTATCTCACCATTCCTTTATCCTGCTCATCGTTTCGTAGGTTTGAATTATCTCACCATTCCTTTATCCTGCTCATCGTTATCTCACCATTCCTTTATCCTGCTCATCGTTTCGTAGGTTTGAATTATCTCACCATTCCTTTATCCTGCTCATCGTTATCTCACCATTCCTTTATCCTGCTCATCGTTTCGTAGGTTTGAATTATCTCACCATTCCTTTATCCTGCTCATCGTTATCTCATCATTCCTTTATCCTGCTCATCGTTTCATAGGTTTGAATTATCTCACCATTCCTTTATCCTGCTCATCGTTATCTCACCATTCCTTTATCCTGCTCATCGTTATCTCACCATTCCTTTATCCTGCTCATCGTTTCGTAGGTTTGAATTATCTCACCATTCCTTTATCCTGCTCATCGTTATCTCACCATTCCTTTATCCTGCTCATCGTTTCGTAGGTTTGAATTATCTCACCATTCCTTTATCCTGCTCATCGTTATCTCACCATTCCTTTATCCTGCTCATCGTTTCGTAGGTTTGAATTATCTCACCATTCCTTTATCCTGCTCATCGTTATCTCACCATTACTTTATCCTGCTCATCGTTTCGTAGGTTTGAATTATCTCACCATTCCTTTATCCTGCTCATCGTTATCTCACCATTCCTTTATCCTGCTCATCGTTATCTCATCATTCCTTTATCCTGCTCATCGTTATCTCATCATTCCTTTATCCTGCTCATCGTTATCTCATCATTCCTTTATCCTGCTCATTGTTATCTCATCAATCCTTTATCCTGCTCATCGTTTCATAGGTTTGAATTATCTCATCGTTTCTTTATCCTGCTCATCGTTATCTCATCATTCCTTTATCCTGCTCATCGTTATCTCATCATTCCTTTATCCTGCTCATCGTTATCTCACCATTCCTTTATGTCTGTAGGCTGACTTCTCTGATCTGTAATGGAAAGGTGAATTAACATGTCCCACCTGAATACCTGTCCACCTGAATACCTGTCCACCTGAATACCTGTCCACCTGAATACCTGTCCACCTGAATACCTGTCCACCTGAATACCTGTCCACCTGAATACCTGTCCACCTGAGATTCTCCTCCATCGTTTGTTTAAATTCAGTCATTTAATTGTGGCCTAAATAACGTCAATAACTAATACTGGCACAGTGTAGGTTGTGTGTTATTCAAATCTGTTTTTTAGAACATGTTTTAAATATGAATGATTGATTATTTATGTTTGTTTCCATATTGTAACTCATCGTTTCGTCTTGTTTCCCCAGGGATCTGAACGCTAATAATCTGACTAAAATCACCAAGGCCGACTTCGCTGGACTGGAGGAATCTGCGTGTGCTGTAAGTCGGCTATAGTTATTACCACGGGAACCTATAGTTATTACACGGGAACCTATAGTTATTACAACGAACCTATAGTTATTACAACGGAACCTACAGTTATTACAACGGGAACCTATAGTTATTACCACGGAACCTATAGTTATTACCAACGGGAACCTATAGTTATTACCACGGAACCTATAGTTAACCTATAGTTATAGTTAGTTACAACGGGAACCTATAGTTATTACAACGGGAACCTATAGTTATTACAATGGGAACCTATAGTTATTTATTACAACGGGAACCTATAGTTATTACCACAACCTTTTAGTTATTACCACGGAACCTATAGTTATTACCAGGAACCTATAGTTATTACCACGGGAACCTATAGTTATTACCACGGGAACAACGGAACCTATAGTGAGTTATTACAACGGGAACCTTTAGTTATTACCACGGAACCTATAGTTATTACACGGGAACCTATAGTTATTACCACGGAACCTATAGTTATTACCACGGGAACCTATAGTTATTACCAACCTATAGGGAACCTATAGTTATTACAACGGGAACCTATAGTTATTAACAATGGAACCTATAGTTATTACCACGGGAACCTTTTAGTTATTACAAGGAACCTATAGTTATTACAAGGGAACCTATAGTTATTACAACGGGAACCTATAGTTATTACAACGGGAACCGGAACCTTTGTTATTAACGGAACCTTTTAGTTATTACCACGGAACCTATAGTTATTACCACGGGAACCTATAGTTATTAGTGATTACCACGGGAACCTATAGTTATTACCACGGGAACCTATAGTTATTACAACGGGAACCTATAGTTATTACAAGGGGAACCTATAGTTATTACAACGGGAACCTATAGTTATTACAACGGGAACCTATAGTTATTACAACGGGAACCTATAGTTATTACAACGGAACCTATAGTTAACCTAACCTAGTTATTACAACGGGAACCTATAGTTATAGTTATTACCACGGGAACCTATAGTTATTACAACGGGAACCTATAGTTATTACAACGGGAACCTATAGTTACAACGGAACCTATAGTTATTACCACGGAACCTATAGTTATTACAACGGGAACCTATAGTTATTACAACGGGAACCTATAGTTATTTACCACGGAACCTATAGTTATTACCACGGAACCTATAGTTATTACAACGGAACCTATAGTTATTACAAACCTATAGTTATTACCACGGAACCTATAGTTATTACAACGGGAACCTATAGTTATTACAACGGGAACCTATAGTTATTACCACGGAACCTATAGTTATTACCACGGGAACCTATAGTTATTACCAACCTATAGTTATTACCACGGAACCTATAGTTATTACCTACGGGAACCTTTGATAGTTATAGTTATTACCCTATAGTTATTACAACGGGAACCTATAGTTATTACAACGGGAACCTATAGTTATTACAACGGAACCTATAGTTATTACCACGGGAACCTATAGTTATTACCACGGGAACCTATAGTTATTACCACGGAACCTATAGTTATTACCACGGGAACCTATAGTTATTACCCTATAGTTATTACAGGAACCTATAGTTATAGTTAGTACTATAGTTATTACAACGGGAACCTATAGTTATTACAAGTTAAAACTAAAACAGACCTTTTATACAAGCCGTTTTCAGTAGCCTATAAATGGGTTATAAACAAGGCTGTCAATTACTGTTAAAAGAGTTATTACAACGATATATAACATATAGTTAGCCTATCAACGAACCTATGTTATCAACGGGAACCTATAGTCTCAGTGACAAATTAGACCTTTTTACACATTTATAAATTGGGAACTATAGTTATTGCCAAACAAGGGGAACTCAAATTTCAACCTATAATAATGAATGAATGCCTGTCAATATGAGATTGAACTATAGTTATTACATGACCCTCAGAGCAGGGAACCTATAGCTGGCCATCTATAGCCACCCAGTCCACAACCAGAGTCAGATCTGGAGTCAGAACCTATATAGTTATTACCACGGGAACCTATAGTTATTACCACGGGAACCTATAGTCAGGGAACCTATAGGAGACAGACCTACCACGGAGACAGACCTGGAGACAGACCTATAGTTATTACCACGAGACAGACCTGGAGTCAGTTACACAGACCTGGAGTTATTACAGACCTATAGAACCTATAGTTATTACAGACCTGGAGACAGACCTGGACAAAGAACAGACCTGTTATTACAACGAGACGGACCCAGACCTGGAGACAGACCTATAGTTATTACCACGAGTTATTACAGACCTGTTATTACAACGGGAGACAGACCTGTTATTACCACGGAGTCAGACCCAGAACCTGGAGACAGACCTGGGGAGTTATTACAGAACCTGGGGAGACAGGAACCAGATCTGGAGTTATTACCAGACCTATAGTTATTACCACGAGACACCTGAACCTATAGTCAGAACCTATAGTTATTACAGACCTGGAGACAGACCTGGAGACAGACCTGGGGAGACAGACCCAGATCTGGAGTCAGAACCTGGAGTCAGAACCTGTTATTACAACGGGAGTCAGACCTGGAGTTATTACAGACCTGTTATTACCCTATAGATACAGACCTGGAGTCAGACCTGTTATAGTTAGTCAGAACCTGTTATTACAACGAGTCAGACCTGGAGTCAGACACAGACCTGAGTCAGACCTGGAGTCAGACCTGGAGTCAGACCTGTTATTACAACGGAGTCAGACCTGGAGACAGAACCTGGAGACAGACCTATGAGTATAGTTATTACAGGAACCTACAGAACCTGTTATTACCACGGGAACCTATAGTCAGACCTGTTATTACCACGAGTCAGACCCAGACCTGGAACCTATAGTCAGACCTACAGGGACCTGGAACCTATAGTCAGACACAGACCTGGAGTCAGACCTATAGTTATTACACACCTATAGTTATTACAGCGGGAACCTATAGTCAGACCTATAGTTATTACAAACCTGGAGTCAGACCTGTTATTACAGCGGGAGTCAGACCTGGGGAGACAGACCTGGAGACAGACCTGGTTAGAACCTAGACTGGAGACAACGACCTTTAGGGGAACCTATAGACAGACACAGACCTGGGAACCTATAGACAGAACCTGGAGAACCTAGACAACGGGAACCTATAGGAGACAGACACAGAACCTATAGAAGACAGTTATTACAGCGGGAACCTGGAGGGGAACCTCAAGAACCTATAGTTATTGCAAGGGAACCTAGACCTGGAGACAGACCTGTTATTGAGACAGACCTGTTATTACAAGGAGACAGGGAACCTATAGTTATTACAAAAGGGGAACCTATAGACAGAACCTGTTATTACAACGAGTTACAGAACCCAGACCTGGGGAACCTATAGTTACAGACCCAGACCTATAGTTATTACTGGGAGTCAGAACCTGTTATTGAGGGAACCTATAGTTATTACCACGGGAACCTATAGATTACTAGAGGACAGACCTGGAGTCAGACCTGGAACCTATGACAGAACCTGGAGACAGACCTATAGTTATTACCACAGAGACAGACCCAGAACCTGGAACCTATAGACAGACCCCAGACCTGTTAGTCAGACCTATGGTGTAGCTCAGACCTGGAGGAACCTCAGACCTGGAGATTACAGACCTGGAGACAGACCTGGAGACAGACCCAGACCTGGAGTCAGACCTGGAACCTATATTGTCAGACACAGACCTATAGTTATTACCACGGGAACCTATAGTTATTACAGACACAGAACCTTTAGAGTCAGACCTGGAGTCAGATCTATAGTTATTACCCACGAGTCAGACACAGACCTGGAGTCAGACCTGGAGTCAGTTATCTGGAGTCAGACCTATAGTTGTGCAGACCTGAGTCAGACCTGGAGGAACCTATAGTTATTACCACACGGGAACACAGGGAACCTATAGTTATTACCACAGAGTCAGACACAGACCTGGAGTCAGACCTGGAACCTATAGTTATTACAGATCTGGAGTCCAGGGAACCTATAGTTATTACAACGGGAACCTATAGTTATTACCACGGGAACCTATATATTGAACAACGGGAACCTATAGTTATTACAACCTCAACTGGAACAAGACATCAGTTTAAGCTATAAGTTAAGTTAAAGCCTATAGTTGTATGGTGTACACGGGAACCTATGGGTCTTCCCTAATGGACAATCACCCCAAGCATACTTCCCAAAGTTGTGGCAAAATGCCTTAAGGACAACAAATTCAAGGTATTGGGTTGTGCAACGGGAACCTCCACAAAGCCCTGACCACCGGGAACCTCAATCCTATAGAACATTTGGGCAGAACTATAGAAAAGTGTGTGTGAGCAAGGGAGACCTACAAACCTGACTCAGAACATTACTGAAAACCAGCTCTGTCAGGAGGAATGGGCTAAAACTCACCCAACTTATTGTGGGAAGCTCGTGGATAGGCTACCTATCAACAAGAAACGTTTGACAAATTAGACCTTTTACAAAATTAAACCATTTTAAAGCCTCTGTTGAACTGTCTGTCTGTCTGTCTGGAGTCTGTCTGTCTGTCTGGAGACAGACCTGGAGACAGACCTGACCTCTGTCTGTCTGTCATGTAGCCTAATGAAGACCTGGAGACAGACCTGCAGACCTGTGGAGACAGACCCAGATCACAGTCAGACCTGGAGACAGACCTGGAGTGTGTCTGTCAGACCTGGAGTCAGTCTGTCTGTCTGTCTGTCTGTCTGTCTGTCTGTCTGTCTGTCATGCAGACCTAATGGAAGGCTGCAGACCTGTCTGTCAGACCTGGAGTCTGTGTCTGTCTGTCTGTCTGTCTGTCTGTCAGACCTGTCTGGAGTCTGTCTGTCTGGAGTCAGACCTGAGACAGCCTGGAGTCAGACCCAATGAACAGGCAGACCTGGAGACAGACCTGTCTGTCCCTGAGAGTCAGACCCAGTGCGTGTGTGCGTGTGTGGAGTGTGTGTGTGTGGATACAGACCTGACCAGTGTCTCCATGGACCTGGCAGGCAGAGTCAGACAGCTGTTATAGTAGTGAATCAGACCTGTATCTGTGTCTGTTGCAGACACAGACCTGGAGTCAGACCCACACCTGGAGTCAGACTCAGTGTTGGAGACAGACCTGGAGACAGACCTGGGAAGTGTCAGGCGGGGGAGTTATTTTAACCAGCCGGCCCCAGGGACATGTGTTACCCCTGGAGACAGACCTTAAAACCACACAGGAAGTGATCGAGAGCAGACCTGGAAGACGGAACGAGAGAGACACAGACACAGACTCGGTACATGTAAACCTGGAGTCGGAGGGAGGAATGCAGTTCAGAGAAGACCTGAGTCAGGAAAGAGAGAGGGAGAGTCTCTCAAGACATAGAAACAGGTTTCTGGACAATCACCCCAAGCATACTTCCAAAAAGTTGTGGCATGTTTTCAGGTTTAGGATTTCTCCTTTTGCTGTTTGGGTGGGGAATGAGGGGAAGCTGGTATACTGTCTGTCTGTGTGTGTGTGTGTGTGTGTGTGTGTGTGTGTCCCTCTGTGTGTGTGTGTGTGTGTGTGTCTGTCTGTGTGTCTGTGTGTGTGTGTGTGTGTGTGTGTGTGTGTGTGTGTGTGTAATGTGTGTGTGTGTGTCTGTGTGGTGTTGTCCCTCTGGTGTCTGTCTGTCTGTCTGTTTAAAGTGAATGGCAGTGTGGGTCTGTCTGGAATTTCTGTCTGTCATACCTCTAAGAGATTATGTCCTTAAAATATAGTGCTGTCTGTCCCCTGTGTGTGTGTGTGTGTGTGTGTGTGTGTGTGTGTGTGTGTGTGTGTGTGTGTGTGTGTGTGTGTGTGTGTGTGTGTGTGTGTGGTGTTGGCTCCGACTGTTTAAAGTGAATGGCAGTGTTAATCTACGTGGGTGTCAGTATTTTAACCAGGGAATTTCTCATTAAAACCACATGACCTCTAAGAGAGGGAGGAATTATGTCAGGTTTCTAACCTTGTAAAATTTCTCCTTTGCTGTTTGGTGTGGGGGGGGGATAGTGTGTGTGTGTGTGTGTGTGTGTGTGTGTGTGTGTGTGTGTGTGTGTGTGTGTGTGTGTGTGTGTGTGTGTGTGTGTGTGTGTGTGTGTGTGTGTGTGTGTGTGTGTGTGTGTGTGTGTGTGTGTGTGTGTGTGTGTGTGTGTGTGTGTGTGTGCGTCTTGTGTTTAAAGTGAATGGCCTATCAACACACTGTGTGTGTGTGTGTGTGTGTGTGTGTGTGTGTGTGTGTGTGTGTGTGTGTGTGTGTGTGTGTGTGTGTCTTGTCCTAGGTAACCTCTTGTCAATTCTATCCTATTTCAATTTCAGAAGCTTTGTTGTCATGGGAAACATATGTTACCATTCCTTTCAATTCCATTCAATTCATTTCCATTCAATTCATTTTTCCATTCAATTCAATTCATTTTACATTCAATTTAATTCAACTCTATTCACTTCACTTCAATTTAATGGCCTTTATTGGGAACCAGGGACCCTCTGCAACACGTCGCCTCCCAACCTGGACTCCGGAACCAGGGACCCTCTGTAACACATGGCCTCCCAACCTGGACTCAACCAGGGACCCTCTGTAACACATCGCCTCCCCAACCTGACTCGAACCAGGGACCCTCTGTAACACATCGCCTCCCAACCTGGACTCGAACCAGGGACCCTCTGCAACACATGGCCTCCCAACCTGGACTCGAACCAGGGACCCTCTGCAACACATGGCCTCCCAACCTGGACTCGAACCAGGGACCCTCTGTAACACATCGCCTCCCAACCTGGACTCGAACCAGGGACCCTCTGCAACACATGGCCTCCCAACCTGGACATCGAACCAGGGACCCTCTGCAACACATGGCCTCCCAACCTGACATCGAACCAGGGACCCTCTGCAACACATGGCCTCCCAACCTGAGATGAACCAGGGACCCTCTGCAACATGTACTCCCAACCTGGACATCGGAACCAGGGACCCTCTGCAACACATCGCCTCCCAGCCTGGACTCGGAACCAGGGACCCTCTGCAACACATGGCCTCCCAACCTGGACTCGAACCAGGGACCCTCTGTAACACATCGCCTCCCAACCTGGACTCGAACCAGGGACCCTCTGCAACACATGGCCTCCCAACCTGGACATCGAACCAGGGACCCTCTGCAACACATGGCCTCCCAACCTGGACATCGAACCAGGGACCCTCTGTAACACATGGCCTCCCAACCTGGACTCGAACCAGGGACCCTCTGCAACACATGGCCTCCCAACCTGGACATCGAACCAGGGACCCTCTGCAACACATGGCCTCCCAACCTGGACTCGAACCAGGGACCCTCTGCAACACGTCGCCTCCCAACCTGGACATCGAACCAGGGACCCTCTGCAACACATCGCCTCCCAACCTGGACTCGAACCAGGGACCCTCTGTAACACATGGCCTCCCAACCTGGACTCGAACCAGGGACCCTCTGTAACACATCGCCTCCCAACCTGGACTCGAACCAGGGACCCTCTGTAACACATCTCCTCCCAACCTGGACTCGAACCAGGGACCCTCTGTAACACATGGCCTCCCAACCTGGACTCGAACCCAGGGACCCTCTGTAACACATGGCCTCCCAACCTGGACTCGAACCAGGGACCCTCTGTAACACATCACCTCCCAACCTGGACTCGAACCAGGGACCCTCTGCAACACGTCGCCTCCCAACCTGGACTCGAACCAGGGACCCTCTGTAACACATGGCCTCCCAACCTGGACTCGAACCAGGGACCCTCTGCAACACATGGCCTCCCAACCTGGACTCGAACCAGGGACCCTCTGCAACACATGGCCTCCCAACCTGGACTCGAACCAGGGACCCTCTGTAACACATGGCCTCCCAACCTGGACTCGAACCAGGGACCCTCTGCAACACATGGCCTCCCAACCTGGACTCGAACCAGGGACCCTCTGTAACACATCGCCTCCCAACCTGGACTCGAACCAGGGACCCTCTGTAACACATGGCCTCCCAACCTGGACTCGAACCAGGGACCCTCTGTAACACATGGCCTCCCAACCTGGACTCGAGACCAGGGACCCTCTGTAACACATCGCCTCCCAACCTGGACTCGAACCAGGGACCCTCTGTAACACATGGCCTCCCAACCTGGACTCGAACCAGGGACCCTCTGTAACACGTGGCCTCCCAACCTGGACTCGAACCAGGGACCCTCTGTAACACATGGCCTCCCAACCTGGACTCGAACCAGGGACCCTCTGTAACACGTGGCCTCCCAACCTGGACTCGAACCAGGGACCCTCTGTAACACGTGGCCTCCCAACCTGGACTCGAACCAGGGACCCTCTGCAACACGTGGCCTCCCAACCTGGACTCGAACCAGGGACCCTCTGTAACACATCGCCTCCCAACCTGGACATCGGAACCAGGGACCCTCTGCAACACGTCGCCTCCCAACCTGGACTCGAACCAGGGACCCTCTGCAACACATGGCCTCCCAACCTGGACTCGAACCAGGGACCCTCTGCAACACATCACCGATTTGAAGCGTTGTTAACAAGGAAGTGATGTCACCGATTTGATTTGAAGCGTTGTTAACAAGGAAGTGATGTCACCGATTTGAAGCGTTGTTAACAAGGAAGTGATGTCACCGATTTGAAGCGTTGTTAACAAGGAAGTGATGTCACCGATTTGATTTGAAGCGTTGTTAACAAGGAAGTGATGTCACCGATTTGAAGCGTTGTTAACAAGGAAGTGATGTCACCGATTTGAAGCGTTGTTAACAAGGAAGTGATGTCACCGATTTGATTTGAAGCGTTGTTAACAAGGAAGTGATGTCACCGATTTGAAGCGTTGTTAACAAGGAAGTGATGTCACCGATTTGATTTGAAGCGTTGTTAACAAGGAAGTGATGTCACCGATTTGAAGCGTTGTTAACAAGGAAGTGATGTCACCGATTTGATTTGAAGCGTTGTTAACAAGGAAGTGATGTCACCGATTTGAAGCGTTGTTAACAAGGAAGTGATGTCACCGATTTGATTTGAAGCGTTGTTAACAAGGAAGTGATGTCACCGATTTGATTTGAAGCGTTGTTAACAAGGAAGTGATGTCACCGATTTGAAGCGTTGTTAACAAGGAAGTGATGTCACCGATTTGATTTGAAGCGTTGTTAACAAGGAAGTGACGTCACCCGATTTGAAGCGTTGTTAACAAGGAAGTGATGTCACCGGATTTGAAGCGTTGTTAACAAGGAAGTGATGTCACCGATTTGAAGCGTTGTTAACAAGGAAGTGACGTCACCGATTTGATTTGAAGCGTAGTTAACAAGGAAGTGATGTCACCGATTTGATTGAGCGTTGTTAACAAGGAAGTGACGTCACCGATTTGATTTGAAGCGTAGTTAACAAGGAAGTGATGTCACCGATTTGATTTGAAGCGTTGTTAACAAGGAAGTGATGTCACCGATTTGAAGCATCGTTAACAAGGAAGTGATGTCACCGATTTGATTTGAAGCGTTGTTAACAAGGAAGTGATGTCACCGATTTGAAGCGTTGTTAACAAGGAAGTGATGTCACCGATTTGAAGCGTTGTTAACAAGGAAGTGACGTCACCGATTTGATTTGAAGCGTTGTTAACAAGGAAGTGACGTCACCGATTTGATTTGAAGCGCAGTTAACGGCGCACCAACGCTAACTAGCTAGCCATTTGACAACGGTTACATAATGGTGTTTGTTCTTCACTGGTTTCACCTTTTCTCGTGGCAACAGGTCACAAACGTCTTGCTGCTGTGATGGCACACTGTGGTACTTCACCCAGTAGATATGGGAGTTTATCAAAACTGGGTTTGTTTTGAGGGAAATATGTCTCTCTAATATGGTCACACATTGGGCAGGAGGTTAGGAAGTGCAGCTCAGTTTCCACCTCATTTTGTGGGCAGTGAGCACATAGCCTGTCTTCTCTTGAGAGCCATGTCTGCCTACGGCGGCCTTTCTCAATAGCAAGGCTATGCTCACTGAGTCTGTACATAGTCAAAGCTTGTGGGTCAGTCACAGTGGTCAGCTATTCTGCCACTGTGTACTCTCTAGTTTGCTCTGTTTTTTTGTTAATTCTTTCCAATGTAAGTAAAGTAATTATCTTTTTGTTTTCTCATGATTTGGTCTAATTGTGTTGCTCTCTCTCCTCTTCCCTCCCACATATCTTCCGTCTCTCCCTCCCCCTCTACCCGTCTCTCTCTCCCCCTCTCCCCCCTCCACCCCCCTCTCCCGTCTCTCTCTCCCCTCCCCGTCCCTCCCCCTCCTCCCCCGTCTCTCTCCCCTCCCGTCTCTCCCCCTCCTCTCCTCTCTCCTGTCTCTCTCCCCACAGTCAGTTGATGGAGAATAAGATCAGTCTTATAGAGAGAGAGCCTTCCAGGACCTGAAGGAGCTCGAGAGACTGTGGGTCAAACACGGTTGCCATTTTACCCTCCGTGCCTTCTGTACA
>NW_026287623.1:45000-53149 GCF_023373465.1 Oncorhynchus keta | reverse complement strand
TGGAGAGGTCTAAAGCCCAGGCTAATAACAGTAATAATAATAATAATAATAAACAGACCAAGCATTTGCAAAGATAACAAAGATAATAAGGATAACAAAGATAACAAAGATAAACAAAGATAACCAAGGATAACAAAGATAAGAAAATAAAGATAACAAAGATAACAAAAGCGAAAACAAAGATAACAAGGATAACAAAGATAACAAAGATAACAAGATAACAAGGATAACAAAGATAACAAAGATAACAAAGATAACAAGGATAACAAAACAAATAAAACAAAGATAACAAGGATAACAAGGAAAACAAAGATAACAAGGATAACAAGGATAACAAAGAAAACAAGGATAACAAGGATAACAAAGAAAACAAAGATAACAAGGATAACAAAGATAACAAAGATAACAAGGGATAACAAGGATAACAAAGATAACAAGGATAACAAGATAACAAAGATAACAAAGATAACAAAGATAATAACAAAGATAACAAAGATAACAAAGATAACAAAGGATAACAAAGATAACAAAGATAACAAGGATAACAAGGATAACAAAGGATAACAAAGATAACAAGGATAACAAAGGATAACAAAGATAACAAGGATAACAAGGATAACAAAGATAACAAGGATAACAAGGATAACAAAGATAAAAAGAAAATAAATTAAAGATAACAAAGATAATAAAGAAAACAGATGAAAAAAAGACAACAGATGAAAAAAGCAAAGAAACTAAAGTTGGACCGAAAGCTCCCCCTCCCCTCCCTTCCTGAAGTCAGGAAAGATGAACCCCATGCATCCGCAGGAGTATATCTGGTCTCTGCCCTGCCCTCTGAGGTTTCGCTCCTTGTCACCGTAGTACGGTAAACGGACGATAAACCCTCTAGGCTTGGCGTTGTCGTCTCCCCGCCCGCTGGGGGAGGGGCCAATGCGGTGGGCTCTATCCAGCTTCAAGGGGTTGATGGAACGATGACCGGAACCCAGCACATCCGCGAAGAATTCTGACATGAACTTAACCGAGTTCCCTTCCTTCACGTTTCTCTGGAATACCAAACAACACAAGGACTGCGACGGCGAGAACGGAATTCCAGGTCATCAGTCAAGTCAATCAGCTTTTGGTTTTCCGGGGGCTCAGACGGGCGACCGTTTTCTCAACGGCTACTATGAGGTCACTGTAGTCACACAGGTCATGTTCAAAGCCGTCAATTCGGCAGGCCTTGTTCATCCGCAGCGGCTCGGATACCGTCCAGGAGTCTCTTCGTGGAGTGCAATGTAATCTGCTACGATTGGTGTCCAAAAAATGCCGATTTACCGATTTTTTTTTTTTAATGAAAACTTGAAATCGGCCCTAATTAATCGGCCATTCCGAGTAATCGGTCGACCTCTAGACTGGAGTCGGAGACGTTACCATTCATGTTTTCCATCGCGGTCGAAACGTTAGCTACAGGTCTTCTGCTCCTCAGGTCGTGTGTGTGTGTGTGTGTGTGTGTGTGTGTGTGTGTGTGTGTGTGTGTGTGTGTGTGTGTGTGTGTGTGTGTGTGTGTGTGTGTGTGTGTGTGTGTGTGTGTGTGTGTGTGTGTGTGTGTGTGTGAGTTCAGACACTCCTCAGGGAACAGGCTTTCTACTCTCCTTCCCTTTCTGTTTTTCTCTCCTCTCTGTCCATAATGTCTCTCCTCTCTGTCCATAATGTCTCTCCTCTCTGTCCATAATTTCTCTCCTCTCTGTCCATAATTTCTCTCCTCTCTGTCCATAATTTCTCTCCTCTCTGTCCATCATTTCTCTCCTCTCTGTCCATAATGTCTCTCCTCTCTGTCCATAATTTCTCTCCTCTCTGTCCATAATTTCTCTCCTCTCTGTCCATAATGTCTCTCCTCTCTGTCCATCATTTCTCTCCTCTCTGTCCATAATGTCTCTCCTCTCTGTCCATAATTTCTCTCCTCTCTGTCCATAATTTCTCTCCTCTCTGTCCATAATTTCTCTCCTCTCTGTCCATAATGTCTCTCCTCTCTGTCCATAATTTCTCTCCTTTCTGTCCATAATTTCTCTCCTCTCTGTCCATAATTTCTCTCCTCTCTGTCCATAATGTCTCTCCTCTCTGTCCATAATGTCTCTCCTCTCTGTCCATAATGTCTCTCCTCTCTGTCCATAATGTCTCTCCTCTCTGTCCATAATGTCTCTCCTCTCTGTCCATAATTTCTCTCCTCTCTGTCCATAATGTCTCTCCTCTCTGTCCATAATTTCTCTCCTCTCTGTCCATAATTTCTCTCCTCTCTGTCCATAATGTCTCTCCTCTCTGTCCATCATTTCTCTCCTCTCTGTCCATAATTTCTCTCCTCTCTGTCCATAATTTCTCTCCCCTCTGTCCATAATTTCTCTCCCCTCTGTCCATAATTTCTCTCCTCTCTGTCCATAATGTCTCTCCTCTCTGTCCATAATTTCTCTCCTCTCTGTCCATAATTTCTCTCCTCTCTGTCCATAATTTCTCTCCTCTCTGTCCATAATGTCTCTCCTCTCTGTCCATAATTTCTCTCCTTTCTGTCCATAATTTCTCTCCTCTCTGTCCATAATTTCTCTCCTCTCTGTCCATAATGTCTCTCCTCTCTGTCCATAATGTCTCTCCTCTCTGTCCATAATGTCTCTCCTCTCTGTCCATAATGTCTCTCCTCTCTGTCCATAATGTCTCTCCTCTCTGTCCATAATTTCTCTCCTCTCTGTCCATAATGTCTCTCCTCTCTGTCCATAATTTCTCTCCTCTCTGTCCATAATTTCTCTCCTCTCTGTCCATAATGTCTCTCCTCTCTGTCCATCATTTCTCTCCTCTCTGTCCATAATTTCTCTCCTCTCTGTCCATAATTTCTCTCCCCTCTGTCCATAATTTCTCTCCCCTCTGTCCATAATTTCTCTCCTCTCTGTCCATAATTTCTCTCCTCTCTGTCCATAATGTCTCTCCTCTCTGTCCATAATTTCTCTCCTCTCTGTCCTTAAACCCCCAGGGATGTTTGATTATCCTTTCATTACCAGCTGGAAATGTTTCTTATTTCGTACGGGAAACTGTTGCATATTAAACACGGGGAAATAGACTGTAAGTCGCTTCTGGATAAGAGCATCTGCTAAATGACAAATACGACCAGCTTGCTTTGCCTCGGCGGTGTGCTGCAGAGACACACTACAGCCTTGACCATGATAAGGAGAAGAGAAAGAACAAACCTGACCCAGAATATGAATGAAATACTTGGTCAGGGTGTAGATTTGATGACAGTAGAACCCTTTATGACTAAGCTGTAGTAAATACCAGTGTTGATATACTGTACTGGTATCCTGTAGACAGTAGAACCCTTTATGACTGACTAAGCTGTAGTAAATACCAGTGTTGATATACTGTACTGGTATCCTGTAGACAGTAGAACCCTTTATGACTGACTAAGCTGTAGTAAATACCAGTGTTGATATACTGTACTGGTATCCTGTAGACAGTAGAACCCTTTATGACTGACTAAGCTGTAGTAAATACCAGTGTTGATATTCTGTACTGGTATCCTGTAGACAGTAGAACCCTTTATGACTGACTAAGCTGTAGTAAATACCAGTGTTGATATACTGTACTGGTATCCTGTAGACAGTAGAACCCTTTATGACTGACTAAGCTGTAGTAAATACCAGTGTTGATATACTGTACTGGTATCCTGTAGACAGTAGGACCCTTTATGACTGACTAAGCTGTAGTAAATACCAGTGTTGATATTCTGTACTGGTATCCTGTAGACAGTAGGACCCTTTATGACTGACTAAGCTGCAGTAAATACCAGTGTTGATATTCTGTACTGGTATCCTGTAGACAGTAGAACCCTTTATGACTGACTAAGCTGTAGTAAATACCAGTGTTGATATACTGTACTGGTATCCTGTAGACAGTAGAACCCTTTATGACTGACTAAGCTGTAGTAAATACCAGTGTTGATATTCTGTACTGGTATCCTGTAGACAGTAGAACCCTTTATGACTGACTAAGCTGTAGTAAATACCAGTGTTGATATACTGTACTGGTATCCTGTAGACAGTAGAACCCTTTATGACTGACTAAGCTGTAGTAAATACCAGTGTTGATATTCTGTACTGGTATCCTGTAGACAGTAGGACCCTTTATGACTGACTAAGCTGTAGTAAATACCAGTGTTGATATTCTGTACTGGTATCCTGTAGACAGTAGAACCCTTTATGACTGACTAAGCTGTAGTAAATACCAGTGTTGATATTCTGTACTGGTATCCTGTAGACAGTAGAACCCTTTATGACTGACTAAGCTGTAGTAAATACCAGTGTTGATATACTGTACTGGTATCCTGTAGACAGTAGAACCCTTTATGACTGACTAAGCTGTAGTAAATACCAGTGTTGATATTCTGTACTGGTATCCTGTAGACAGTAGAACCCTTTATGACTGACTAAGCTGTAGTAAATACCAGTGTTGATATACTGTACTGGTATCCTGTAGACAGTAGAACCCTTTATGACTGACTAAGCTGTAGTAAATACCAGTGTTGATATACTGTACTGGTATCCTGTAGACAGTAGAACCCTTTATGACTGACTAAGCTGTAGTAAATACCAGTGTTGATATTCTGTACTGGTATCCTGTAGACAGTAGAACCCTTTATGACTGACTAAGCTGTAGTAAATACCAGTGTTGATATACTGTACTGGTATCCTGTAGACAGTAGAACCCTTTATGACTGACTAAGCTGTAGTAAATACCAGTGTTGATATTCTGTACTGGTATCCTGTAGACAGTAGAACCCTTTATGACTGACTAAGCTGTAGTAAATACCAGTGTTGATATTCTGTACTGGTATCCTGTAGACAGTAGAACCCTTTATGACTGACTAAGCTGTAGTAAATACCAGTGTTGATATACTGTACTGGTATCCTGTAGACAGTAGAACCCTTTATGACTGACTAAGCTGTAGTAAATACCAGTGTTGATATTCTGTACTGGTATCCTGTAGACAGTAGAACCCTTTATGACTGACTAAGCTGTAGTAAATACCAGTGTTGATATTCTGTACTGGTATCCTGTAGACAGTAGAACCCTTTATGACTGACTAAGCTGTAGTAAATACCAGTGTTGATATTCTGTACTGGTATCCTGTAGACAGTAGAACCCTTTATGACTGACTAAGCTGTAGTAAATACCAGTGTTGATATACTGTACTGGTATCCTGTAGACAGTAGGACCCTTTATGACTGACTAAGCTGTAGTAAATACCAGTGTTGATATTCTGTACTGGTATCCTGTAGACAGTAGAACCCTTTATGACTGACTAAGCTGTAGTAAATACCAGTGTTGATATTCTGTACTGGTATCCTGTAGACAGTAGAACCCTTTATGACTGACTAAGCTGTAGTAAATACCAGTGTTGATATTCTGTACTGGTATCCTGTAGACAGTAGAACCCTTTATGACTGACTAAGCTGTAGTAAATACCAGTGTTGATATTCTGTACTGGTATCCTGTAGACAGTAGAACCCTTTATGACTGACTAAGCTGTAGTAAATACCAGTGTTGATATTCTGTACTGGTATCCTGTAGACAGTAGAACCCTTTATGACTGACTAAGCTGTAGTAAATACCAGTGTTGATATTCTGTACTGGTATCCTGTAGACAGTGGGACGACGTAGCTGGATTCATGGATAGTGGGATGATACCTTCTCTGGTGTTGTGAGGAAGGGGCTTTGACAGCAGTGGAAATTCCCTTCTACATGTAAGGGTGTGTGTGTGTGTGTGTGTGTGTGTGTGTGTGTGTGTGTGTGTGTGTGTGTGTGTGTGTGTGTGTGTGTGTGTGTGTGTGTGTGTGTGTGTGTGTGTGTGTGTGTGTGTGTGTGTGTGTGTCAGTGAAATTACCCTCCAGGTTACCTAATTCTCTAGACATATGTCATCTCCCTCAGCCATCTCGTCTAACAAACACAGAGAGAGAGACACATTGTCTGAACACAACAGAGAGAGAGACATTGTCTGAACACAACAGAGAGAGAGACACATTGTCTGAACATAACAGAGAGAGAGACTCATTGTCTGAACACAACAGAGAGAGAGACTCATTGTCTGAACACAACAGAGAGAGAGACTCATTGTCTGAACATAACAGAGAGAGAGACTCATTGTCTGAACACAACAGAGAGGGAGACTCATTGTCTGAACACAACAGAGAGAGAGACTCATTGTCTGAACATAACAGAGAGAGAGACTCATTGTCTGAACACAACAGAGAGAGAGAGACACATTGTCTGAACACAACAGAGAGAGAGACTCATTGTCTGAACACAACAGAGAGACTCATTGTCTGAACACAACATAGAGAGAGACTCATTGTCTGAACACAACAGAGAGAGAGACACATTGTCTGAACACAACAGAGAGAGAGACACATTGTCTGAACACAACAGAGAGAGAGAGACTCATTGTCTGAACACAACAGAGAGAGAGAGAGACACATTGTCTGAACACAACAAAGAGAGAGAGAGACTCATTGTCTGAACACAACAAAGAGAGAGAGAGACACATTGTCTGAACACAACAGAGAGAGAGACTCATTGTCTGAACACAACAGAGAGAGAGACTCATTGTCTGAACACAACAGAGAGAGACACATTGTCTGAACACAACAGAGAGAGAGACTCATTGTCTGAACATAACAGAGAGAGAGACTCATTGTCTGAACACAACAGAGAGAGAGACTCATTGTCTGAACACAACAGAGAGAGAGACACATTGTCTGAACACAACAGAGAGAGAGACTCATTGTCTGAACACAACAGAGAGAGAGACTCATTGTCTGAACACAACAGAGAGAGAGACTCATTGTCTGAACACAACAGAGAGAGAGACTCATTGTCTGAACACAATGACTTCATATACCTCATAAGAGCAACATAGCATAACAGTCTGTCCTAAAATGATCTCCTTTCACCTGAAGTGTACACTTTTTCACTACTTCCCTGAAGTGTACACTTGTTCACTACTTCCCTGAAGTGTACACTTGTTCACTTCTTCCCACAAATGTAAAAGCATTGGATTGGTGGAAGCATGGGCTAGGGGGAGTTTCCACCATATGTCTTACTTCTTATACCAGTCATTCCCTTCACTTCTAATGAAGGGAAGTGAACAACTGCACACTTTGGTAGGAAGGAGAGCTAATTGGGACTGTGGGAGAATCTACAGAGATCATCAACCACCGTGGTTATGGGAGAATCTAATTAGCATACTCCTCACTTCCTCTCTGCTCGCCTCCTTCTCAAAACCCATTGGAGGAGAAAGTCAGAGGGAAGGACCTCTGGTTTTCTCATCCAATCGACAAAGGAGGTGAGGAGTATGCTAATTAGATTCTCCCATAACCACGGTGGTTGATGATCTCTGTAGATTCTCTCATAACCACAGTGGTTGATGATCTCTGTAGATTCTCTCATAACCACGGTGGTTGATGATCTCTGTAGATTCTCTCATAACCACAGTGGTTGATGATCTCTGTAGATTCTCTCATAACCACGGTGGTTGATGATCTCTGTAGATTCTCTCATAACCACAGTGGTTGATGATCTCTGTAGATTCTCTCATAACCACAGTGGTTGATGATCTCTGTAGATTCTCTCATAACCACGGTGGTTGATGATCTCTGTAGATTCTCCCATAACCACAGTGGTTGATGATCTCTGTAGATTCTCTCATAACCACAGTGGTTGATGATCTCTGTAGATTCTCTCATAACCACGGTGGTTGATGATCTCTGTAGATTCTCCCATAACCACAGTGGTTGATGATCTCTGTAGATTCTCTCATAACCACAGTGGTTGATGATCTCTGTAGATTCTCTCATAACCACGGTGGTTGATGATCTCTGTAGATTCTCCCATAACCACAGTGGTTGATGATCTCTGTAGATTCTCCCATAACCACGGTGGTTGATGATCTCTGTAGATTCTCTCATAACCACAGTGGTTGATGATCTCTGTAGATTCTCCCATAACCACGGTGGTTGATGATCTCTGTAGATTCTCCCATAACCACGGTGGTTGATGATCTCTGTAGATTCTCTCATAACCACAGTGGTTGATGATCTCTGTAGATTCTCTCATAACCACGGTGGTTGATGAT
>NW_026287623.1:0-42500 GCF_023373465.1 Oncorhynchus keta | reverse complement strand
TTTTTTGGGGGGGGGGGGGTAAGAAAATACCTTTTGTCAAAAAATAAAGGCAATGAACCTTAGCAGACTGGTGAAGAAGAAGCACATCACAGCGCAGAGCTGTTACAGGAGGGTAATGTCACGTTAGAGAGGTGTGTCTGGCTCTGTGCTCATGACAACATGTGGAGAAGAAGAGGGGGGGTGGGGGGGGAGCAACGTGTGTGTTCCCCACACAATACAGTGATGCAGTGGCGGTTTGAACTTGTATGGCTCCCTGGGGGATCCCCTTCTTCAGCCCCCCCCCACACAACAACAACAACAACAACAGCAACAACAACACCAACAACTGCAACAACAACAACAACAACACCAACAACTGCAACAACAACAACAACAACAAAAAGCACTACATTTTTATTCAGACATTTGGAGCAACACAAATAAATAATCCTGACATTTAAAACTATATAAATATAAAAATATATTAAAAAAAATAGACTCATAAATATAGGTTTGGTTTGTTGCTGTTAAAATACAAGTCATCTTTAAAAAAACATCTGAACTGGAATAAACTGATGGAAGCAGGATGCTTTTTGTTGTTGTTGAGGCACACACACACACACACACACACACACACACACACACACACACACACACACACACACACACACAGAGAGAGACACACACACGCACAGACACACACACACAGAGAGAGAGACACACACACACTCACAGACACACACACAGAGAGAGAGAGACACACACACACACACACACACACACACACACACACACACACACACACACACACACACACACACACACACACACAGTTCTGGGTTTGCTCATCTACAGCAGGAAGAGGTCTCCTGTCTCCTGACTGAGAGAAAGCAGTAGAGGTTCTGGTCCAGTTTGGCTCCACATTACCTACGTGAGTCAGGGATCTCAACTCTTGGCATACTTTAAAAGAAAAGCAAGTAAAAAAACAGCCACCACGCTGAGCATGACCTCAGGGTCGCACTGTGCAGAAAAACAGACACCACGCTGAGCATGACCTCAGGGTTGCACTGTGCAGAAAAACAGCCACCACGCTGAGCATGACCTCAGGGTCGCACTGTGCAGAAAAACAGACACCACGCTGAGCATGACCTCAGGGTTGCACCGTGCAGAAAAACAGACACCACGCTGAGCATGACCTCAGGGTCGCACTGTGCAGAAAACAGACACCACGCTGAGCATGACCTCATGGTGGTTGCACTGTGCAGAAAAACAGACACCACGCTGAGCATGACCTCAGGGTCGCACTGTGCAGAAAAACAGCCACCACGCTGAGCATGACCTCAGGGTCGCACTGTGCAGAAAAACAGACACCACGCTGAGCATGACCTCAGGGTTGCACTGTGCAGAAAAACAGACACCACGCTGAGCATGACCTCAGGGTTGCACTGTGCAGAAAAACAGACACCACGCTGAGCATGACCTCAGGGTTGCACTGTGCAGAAAAACAGACACCACGCTGAGCATGACCTCAGGGTCGCACTGTGCAGAAAAACAGACACCACGCTGAGCATGACCTCAGGGTCGCACTGTGCAGAAAAACAGCCACCACGCTGAGCATGACCTCAGGGTCATTTTCTGTGCAGAAAAACAGTCCAGAATATACCGAATGGTTGAAACCTTCAACCAGTCACACACCTCTCATTAGGACTCCTCCTCTTTATCCTCCTCCTCCTCTTTATCCTCTTCCTCCCCCTGCACACACCTCTCATTAGGACTGTGTGTGTTCTGGAAGATTAATCCATTGTGTGTGTGTGTAGGAGTGTGTTTTTGAATTGATGTTGTGAATATTGTGTGTGTGTGTGGTTGAAAGTCATGAATCCATGATGACTCATTGTAAAGGAGGTGTGTGTGTGTGTGTGTGTGTGTGTGTGTGTGTGTGTGTGTGTGTGTGTGTGTGTGTGTGTGTGTGTGTGTGTGTGTGTGTGTGTGTGTGTGTGTGTGTGTGTGTGTGTGTGTGTGTGTGTTGTGTGTGTGGTTGAAAGTAATGATTCCATGATGACTCATTGTAAAGGAGTTATTAGAGACGTGAGTGTTTCTGGGTAGCTCTCATCTTCCTCTGGCTCTTACCTCCCCCTCCTCCTCTTTCTCCTCCTCCTCTTCCTCCTCTTTATCCTCTTCCCCCTCCTCCTCTTTATCCTATTCCTCCTCCTCCTCTTTATCCTCCTCCTCCTCTTTCTCCTCCTCCTCTTCCTCCTCTTTCTCCTCCTCCTCTTTATCCTCTTCCCCTCCTCCTCTTTATCCTCTTCCTCCTCCTCCTCTTTATCCTCTTCCTCCTCCTCCTCTTTATCCTCTTCCTCCTCCTCCTCTTTATCCTCTTCCTCCTCCTCCTCTTTATCCTCCTTCTCCTCTTTATCCTCTTCCTCCTCCTCCTCTTTATCTTCCTCCTCCTCTTTATCCTCTTCCTCCTCCTCCTCTTTATCCTCCTTCTCCTCTTTATCCTCTTCCTCCTCCTCCTCTTTCTCCTCCTCCTCCTCTTTATCTTCCTCTTTATCTTCCCCTCCTCTTTATCTTCCCCTCCTCTTTATCCTCCTCCTCCTCTTTATCTTCCTCCTCCTCTTTATCCTCCTCTTTCTCCTCCTCCTCTCCTCCTCTCTATCCTCTTCCCCTCCTCCTTTTCTCCTCCTCCTCTTTATCCTCTTCCCCCTCCTCCTCTTTATCCTCTTCCTCCTCCTCCTCTTTATCCTCTTCCTCCTCCTCCTCTTTATCCTCCTCCTCCTCTTTATCCTCCTCTTTATCTTCCCCTCCTCTTTATCTTCCCCTCCTCTTTATCCTCCTCCTCTTTATCTTCCTCCTCCTCTTTCTCCTCCTCCTCTTCCTCCTCTTTATCCTCTTGCCCCTCCTCCTCTTTATCCTCTTCCCTCCTCCTCCTTTATCCTCTTCCTCCTCCTCCTCTTTATCCTCCTCCTCCTCTTTATCCTCCTCCTCCTCTTTATCTTCCTCCTCCTCTTTATCCTCCTCCTCCTCTTTCTCCTCCTCCTCTTCCTCCTCTTTATCCTCTTCCTCCTCCGCCTCTTTATCCTATTCCTCCTCCTCCTCTTTATCCTCCTCCTCCTCTTTATCTTCCCCTCCTCTTTATCTTCCCCTCCTTTTATCCTCCTCCTCCTCTTTATCCTCCCCTCCTCTTTTCTCCTCCTCCTCTTTATCCTCTTCCTCCTCCTCCTCTTTATCCTCCTCCTCCTCTTTATCCTCCTCTTTATCTTCCCTCCTCTTTATCTTCCCCTCCTCTTTATCCTCCTCCTCCTCTTTATCTTCCTCCTCCTCTTTATCCTCCTCCTCCTCTTTCTCCTCCTCCTCTTCCTCCTCTTTATCCTCTTCCCCTCCTCCTCTCTATCCTCTTCCTCCTCCTCCTCTTTATCCTCCTCCTCCTCTTTATCTTCCCCCTCCTCTTTATCCTCCTCCTTTATCTTCCCCTCCTCTTTATCCTCCTCTTTATCAGCTTCCTCCTCCTCTTTATCCTTCCTCCTCCTTTATCCTCTTCCTCCTCCTCCTCTTTATCCTCCTCCTCTCTTTATCCTCCCCTCCTCTTTATCCTCCTCTTCCTCTTTTCTCCTCCCCCTCCTCTTTACCCTCCTCTTCCTCTTTATCCTCTCCTCCTCTTTATCCACCTCCTCCTCTTTATCCTCCTCCTCCTCCTCTTTATCCTCTTCCTCCTCCTCCTCTTTATCCTCTTCCTCCTCTTTATCCTCCTCCTCCTCTTTATCCTCCTCCTCCTCTTTATCCTCCTCTTCCTCTTTATCCTCCTCTTCCTCTTTATCCTCCCCTCCTCTTTATCCTCCTCCTCCTTTTATCCTCTTCCTCCTTTTATCCTCCTTTTATCCTCTTCCTCCTCTTTATCCTCCTCCTCCTCTTTATCCTCCTCTTCGTCTTTAGCCTCCTCTTCCTCTTTATCCTCCTCCTCCTTTTATCCTCCTCCTCCTCTTTATCCTCCTCTTTATCCTTCCTCCTCTTTATCCTCCTCCTCCCCTTTATCCTCCCCTCCTCTTTATCCTCCTCCTCCTCTTTATCCTCCTCTTTTTCCTCCTCCTCCTCTTTATCCTCCTCCTCCTCTTTATCCTCCTCTTTATCCACCTCCTCCTCTTTATCCTCCTCCTCCTCTTTATCCTCCTCTTCCTCTTTATCCTCCTCTTCCTCTTTATCCTCCTACTCCTCTTTATCCTCCTCTTCCTCTTTATCCTCTTCCTCCTCTTTATCCTCCTCCTCCTCTTCCTCTTTATCCTCCTCCTCCTCTTTATCCTCCTCCTCCTTTTATCCTCCTCCTCCTCTTTATCCTCCTCTTCCTCTTTATCCTCCTCCTCCTTCTATCCTCTTCCTCCTGTTCCTCTTTATCCTCCTCCTCCTCTTTATCCTCCTCCTCCTCTTTATCCTCCTCTCCTCTTTATCCTCCTCCTCCTCTTATCCTCTTCCTCCTGTTCCTCTTTATCCTCCTCCTCCTCTTTATCCTCCTCCTCCTCTTTATCCTCCTCTTCCTCTTTAACCTCCTCCTCCTCCCTATCCTCTTCCTCCTCTTCCTCCTCCTCCTCTTTATCCTCCTCCTCCTCTTTATCTTCCTCTTTATCTTCCCCTCCTCTTTATCTTCCCCTCCTCTTTATCCTCCTCCTCCTCTTTATCTTCCTCCTCCTCTTTATCCTCCTCTTTCTCCTCCTCCTCTCCTCCTCTCTCTATCCTCTTCCTCCCTTTATCCTCTTTCTCCTCCTCCTCTTTATCCTCTTCCCCCTCCTCCTCCTCTTTATCCTCTTCCTCCTCCTCCTCTTTATCCTCTTCCTCCTCCTCCTCTTTATCCTCCTCCTCCTCTTTATCCTCCTCTTTATCCTCCTCCTCCTCTTTATCTTCCCCTCCTCTTTATCCTCCTCCTCTTTATCTTCCTCCTCCTCTTTCTCCTCCTCCTCTTCCTCCTCTTTATCCTCTTGCCCCTCCTCCTCTTTATCCTCTTCCTCCTCCTCCTCATTATCCTCTTCTCCTCCTCCTCTTTATCCTCCTCCTCCTCTTTATCCTCCTCCTCCTCTTTATCTTCCTCCTCCTCTTTATCCTCCTCCTCCTCTTTCTCCTCCTCCTCTTCCTCCTCTTTATCCTCTTCCTCCTCCGCCTCTTTATCCTATTCCTCCTCCTCCTCTTTATCCTCCTCCTCCTCTTTATCTTCCCCTCCTCTTTATCTTCCCCTCCTCTTTATCCTCCTCCTCCTCTTTATCCTCCTCCTCCTCTTTCTCCTCCTCCTCTTTATCCTCTTCCTCCTCCTCCTCTTTATCCTCCTCCTCCTCTTTATCCTCCTCTTTATCTTCCGCCTCCTCCTCATCCTCTTTATCTTCCCCTCCTCTTTATCCTCCTCCCCCTCTTTATCCTCCTCCTCCTCTTTACCCTCCTCCTCCTCTTTCTCCTCCTCCTCCTCCTCTTTATCCTCTTCCTCCTCCTCTTTATCCTCTCCTCCTCCTCCTTTATCCTCCTCCTCCTCTTTATCCACCTCCTCCTCTTTATCCTCCTCCTCCTCCTCCTTTTATCCTCCTTTTATCCTCCTCCTCCCTCCTCCTCTTTATCCTCCTCCTCCTCCTCTTTATCCTCCTCCTCCTCTTTATCCTCCCCTCCTTTTATCCTCTCTTATCCTCCTCCTCCTCTTTATCCCTCCTCTTCCTCTTTATCCTCTCCTCCTCTTTATCCTCCTCCTCCTCCTCTTTATCCTCTCCTCCTCCTCCTCTTTATCCTTATCCTCCTCTTTATCCTCCTCCTCCTCTTTATCCTCCTCCTCCTCTTTATCCTCCTCTTCCTCTTTATCCTCCCTCCTCTTTATCCTCCTCCTTTTTATCCTCCTCCTCCTCTTTATCCTCCTCTTTATCCTCTTCCTCCTCTTTATCCTCCTCCTCCTCCCTTTATCCTCCTCTTCCTCTTTATCCTCCTCCTCCTCTTTATCCTCCTCCTCCTATCCTCTTCCTCCGCCTCCTTTATCCTCCTCCTCCTCCTCCTTTATCCTCCTCCTCCTCTTTATCCTCCTCTTTATCTCCTCCTTTTCCTCCTCCTCCTCCTCCTCTTTATCCTCCTCTTCCTCTTTATCCTCCTCTCCTCTTTATCCTCCTCTCCTCCTCTTTATCCTCCTCTTCCTCTTTATCCTCCTCCTCCTCTTTATCCTCCTCCTCCTCTTTATCCTCCTCTTCCTCTTTATCCTCCTCCTCCTCTTTATCCTCCTCCTCCTCTTTATCCTCCTCCTCCTCTTTATCCTCCTCTTCCTCTTTATCCTCCTCCTCCTCTCTATCCTCTTCCTCCTGTTCCTCTTTATCCTCCTCCTCCTCTTTATCCTCCTCCTCCTCTTTATCCTCCTCTTCCTCTTTATCCTCCTCCTCCTCTCTATCCTCTTCCTCCTGTTCCTCTTTATCCTCCTCCTCCTCTTTATCCTCCTCCTCCTCTTTATCCTCCTCTTCCTCTTTAACCTCCTCCTCCTCCCTATCCTCTTCCCTCCTCTTTCCTCCTCCTCTTTATCCTCCTCCTCCTCTTCCTCCTCCTCCTCCTCTTTATCCTCTTCCTCCTCCTCCTTTCCTCCTCTTTATCCTCCTCCTCCTTGTCAATGTTTTGGCCCTGCTCCGACCTTCAATGCTTTCATAGAATACTTATTAATGATTCTCTGAATTTGAATCATTATTTCATTTTTTTTGCTTATTTTGTCATGTGCTTGTGTTTTTATTGGGAGAAAGCCTCATTTTCTCAGAGAACTGTAATGTGTTCTGTGCAAACCCATTGAGTTAAACACGTTGAATATTGTTTCTCTGAACCATGGCACCATGGCACCATGGCCTGAATAATACCAATGACTGGGCACCATTTCCTCTGGGATACTTATGAACACAGGTAATGTTTTTGTGTTTAGGCTTCACTACAGAGAAAAGGCTGTGATGTACTCTGCTGTTCAACAGTTAGGGGTCACTACAGAGAAAAGGCTGTGATGTACTCTGCTGATCAACAGTTAGGGGTCACTACAGAGAAAAGGCTGTGATGTACTCTGCTGATCAACAGTTAGGCTTCACTACAGAGAAAAGGCTGTGATGTACTCTGCTGTTCAACAGTTAGGGGTCACTACAGAGAAAAGGCTGTGATGTACTCTGCTGATCAACAGTTAGGGGTCACTACAGAGAAAAGGCTGTGATGTACTCTGCTGATCAACAGTTTGGGGTCACTACAGAGAAAAGGCTGTGATGTACTCTGCTGATCAACAGTTTGGGGTCACTACAGAGAAAAGGCTGTGATGTACTCTGCTGATCAACAGTTTGGGGTCACTACAGAGAAAAGGCTGTGATGTACTCTGCTGATCAACAGTTTGGGGTCACTACAGAGAAAAGGCTGTGATGTACTCTGCTGATCAACAGTTAGGGGTCACTACAGAGAAAAGGCTGTGATGTACTCTGCTGATCAACAGTTTGGGGTCACTACAGAGAAAAGGCTGTGATGTACTCTGCTGATCAACAGTTTGGGGTCACTACAGAGAAAAGGCTGTGATGTACTCTGCTGATCAACAGTTTGGGGTCACTACAGAGAAAAGGCTGTGATGTACTCTGCTGATCAACAGTTAGGGGTCACTACAGAGAAAAGGCTGTGATGTACTCTGCTGATCAACAGTTAGGGGTCACTACAGAGAAAAGGCTGTGATGTACTCTGCTGATCAACAGTTTGGGGTCACTACAGAGAAAAGGCTGTGATGTACTCTGCTGATCAACAGTTAGGGGTCACTACAGAGAAAAGGCTGTGATGTACTCTGCTGATCAACAGTTTGGGGTCACTACAGAGAAAAGGCTGTGATGTACTCTGCTGATCAACAGTTAGGGGTCACTACAGAGAAAAGGCTGTGATGTACTCTGCTGATCAACAGTTAGGCTTCACTACAGAGAAAAGGCTGTGATGTACTCTGCTGATCAACAGTTAGGCTTCACTACAGAGAAAAGGCTGTGATGTACTCTGCTGATCAACAGTTTGGGGTCACTACAGAGAAAAGGCTGTGATGTACTCTGCTGATCAACAGTTAGGCTTCACTACAGAGAAAAGGCTGTGATGTACTCTGCTGATCAACAGTTAGGCTTCACTACAGAGAAAAGGCTGTGATGTACTCTGCTGATCAACAGTTAGGGGTCACTACAGAGAAAAGGCTGTGATGTACTCTGCTGATCAACAGTTAGGCTTCACTACAGAGAAAAGGCTGTGATGTACTCTGCTGATCAACAGTTAGGCTTCACTACAGAGAAAAGGCTGTGATGTACTCTGCTGATCAACAGTTAGGGGTCACTACAGAGAAAAGGCTGTGATGTACTCTGCTGATCAACAGTTAGGGGTCACTACAGAGAAAAGGCTGTGATGTACTCTGCTGATCAACAGTTAGGGTCACTACAGAGAAAAGGCTGTGATGTACTCTGCTGATCAACAGTTTGGGGTCACTACAGAGAAAAGGCTGTGATGTACTCTGCTGATCAACAGTTAGGGGTCACTACAGAGAAAAGGCTGTGATGTACTCTGCTGATCAACAGTTAGGGGTCACTACAGAGAAAAGGCTGTGATGTACTCTGCTGATCAACAGTTAGGCTTCACTACAGAGAAAAGGCTGTGATGTACTCTGCTGATCAACAGTTAGGGGTCACTACAGAGAAAAGGCTGTGATGTACTCTGCTGATCAACAGTTAGGGGTCACTACAGAGAAAAGGCTGTGATGTACTCTGCTGATCAACAGTTTGGGGTCACTACAGAGAAAAGGCTGTGATGTACTCTGCTGATCAACAGTTAGGGGTCACTACAGAGAAAAGGCTGTGATGTACTCTGCTGATCAACAGTTTGGGGTCACTACAGAGAAAAGGCTGTGATGTACTCTGCTGTTCAACAGTTAGGGGTCACTACAGAGAAAAGGCTGTGATGTACTCTGCTGATCAACAGTTAGGGGTCACTACAGAGAAAAGGCTGTGATGTACTCTGCTGATCAACAGTTTGGGGTCACTACAGAGAAAAGGCTGTGATGTACTCTGCTGATCAACAGTTTGGGGTCACTACAGAGAAAAGGCTGTGATGTACTCTGCTGATCAACAGTTTGGGGTCACTACAGAGAAAAGGCTGTGATGTACTCTGCTGATCAACAGTTTGGGGTCACTACAGAGAAAAGGCTGTGATGTACTCTGCTGATCAACAGTTAGGGGTCACTACAGAGAAAAGGCTGTGATGTACTCTGCTGATCAACAGTTTGGGGTCACTACAGAGAAAAGGCTGTGATGTACTCTGCTGATCAACAGTTAGGCTTCACTACAGAGAAAAGGCTGTGATGTACTCTGCTGAACAACAGTTAGGGGTCACTACAGAGAAAAGGCTGTGATGTACTGTGATCAACAGTTAGGGGTCACTACAGAGAAAAGGCTGTGATGTACATCAACAGTTAGGGGTCACTACAGAGAAAAGGCTGTGATGTACTCTGCTGATCAACAGTTAGGGGTCACTACAGAGAAAAGGCTGTGATGTACTCTGCTGTTCAACAGTTAGGGGTCACTACAGAGAAAAGGCTGTGATGTACTCTGCTGATCAACAGTTAGGGGTCACTACAGAGAAAAGGCTGTGATGTACTCTGCTGATCAACAGTTTGGGGTCACTACAGAGAAAAGGCTGTGATGTACTCTGCTGATCAACAGTTTGGGGTCACTACAGAGAAAAGGCTGTGATGTACTCTGCTGATCAACAGTTTGGGGTCACTACAGAGAAAAGGCTGTGATGTACTCTGCTGATCAACAGTTTGGGGTCACTACAGAGAAAAGGCTGTGATGTACTCTGCTGATCAACAGTTAGGCTTCACTACAGAGAAAAGGCTGTGATGTACTCTGCTGATCAACAGTTAGGGGTCACTACAGAGAAAAGGCTGTGATGTACTCTGCTGTTCAACAGTTAGGGGTCACTACAGAGAAAAGGCTGTGATGTACTCTGCTGATCAACAGTTTGGGGTCACTACAGAGAAAAGGCTGTGATGTACTCTGCTGATCAACAGTTAGGGGTCACTACAGAGAAAAGGCTGTGATGTACTCTGCTGATCAACAGTTAGGGGTCACTACAGAGAAAAGGCTGTGATGTACTCTGCTGATCAACAGTTAGGGGTCACTACAGAGAAAAGGCTGTGATGTACTCTGCTGATCAACAGTTTGGGGTCACTACAGAGAAAAGGCTGTGATGTACTCTGCTGATCAACAGTTAGGGGTCACTACAGAGAAAAGGCTGTGATGTACTCTGCTGATCAACAGTTAGGGTCACTACAGAGAAAAGGCTGTGATGTACTCTGCTGAAACAGTTTGGGGTCACTACAGAGAAAAGGCTGTGATGTACTCTGCTGATCAACAGTTAGGGGTCACTACAGAGAAAAGGCTGTGATGTACTCTGCTGATCAACAGTTAGGGGTCACTACAGAGAAAAGGCTGCATGTACTCTGCTGTTCAACAGTTAGCATACAGAGAAAAGAGCTAACACAGGCTAATGAGATTAGCATGAGGTTGAGCTAACGCAGGCTAATGAGATTAGCATGAGGTTGAGCTAACGCAGGCTAATGAGATTAGCATGAGGTTGAGCTAACGCAGGCTAATGAGATTAGCATGAGGTTGAGCTAACGCAGGCTAATGAGATTAGCATGAGGTCGTAAGTAACTAGAACATTTCCCAAGTCATAGACATATATCAAATCAAATCAAATTTTATTTATATAGCCCTTCGTACATCAGCTGATATCTCAAAGTGCTGTACAGAAACCCCAGCCTAAAACCCCAAACAGCAAGGAATGCAGGTGTAGAAGCACGGTGGCTAGGAAAAACTCCCTAGAAAGGCCAAAACCTAGGAAGAAACCTAGAGAGGAACCAGGCTATGTGGGTGGCCAGTCCTCTTCTGGCTGTGCCGGGTGGAGATTATAACAGAACATGGCCAAGATGTTCAAATGTTCATAAATGACCAGCATGGTCAAATAATAATAAGGCAGAACAGTTGAAACTGGAGCAGCAGCACGGCCAGGTGGACTGGGGACAGCAAGGAGTCATCATGTCAGGTAGGCCTGAGGTATGGTCCTATCTCTCAGGTCCTCCGAGAGAGAAAAAAGAAAGAGAGAGAGAGAATTAAAGAACGCACACTTAGATTCACACGGGACACCGAATAGGACAGGAGAAGTACTCCAGAAATAACAAACTAACCCCAGCCCCCGACACAAAACTACTGCAGCATAAATACTGGAGGCTGAGACAGGAGGGGTCAGGAGACACTGTGGCCCCATCCGAGGACACCCCGGACAGGGCCAAACAGGAAGGATATAATATATGATATTGGCAGAAAGCTTAAATTATTGTTAATCTAACTGCACTGTCCAATTTACAGTAGCTATTACAGTGAAAGAATACCATGCTATTGTTTGAGGAGAGTGCACAATTTTGAACATGAAAAGTTATTAATAAACAAATTAGGCACATTTGGGCGGTCTTGACACAACATTTTGAACAGAAATTCAATGGTTCATTGGATCAGTCTAAAACTTTGCACATACACTGATGCCATCTAGTGGCCAAAACCGTAATTGCACCTGGGCTAGAATAATACATTATGGCCTTTCTCTTGCATTTCAAAGATGATGGTACAAATACAAAAGAACAGTTGGTTTGTTCTTTGTCTTGTCTTTTTACCAGATCTATTCTACTACATTCCTTTCACATTTCCAAAAACTTCAAAGTGTTTCCTTTCAAATGGTACCTAGAATATGCACATCGCGCTTCAGGGCCTGAGCTACAGGCAGTTAGATTTCGGGATGTAATTTTAGGAGAAAATCGACAAAAGGGTCTAATCCGGGGTAGCTGCTGTCTTGACAGGAACTAATGGGGA
Organism: Oncorhynchus keta; assembly: GCF_023373465.1. Lineage (NCBI taxonomy): Eukaryota > Metazoa > Chordata > Actinopteri > Salmoniformes > Salmonidae > Oncorhynchus > Oncorhynchus keta. The sequence continues at coordinate 30,621 of NW_026287623.1, read as the reverse complement.
TCCATAGTAAACCCCCAGGAAGAGTAGCTGCTGTCTTGACAGGAACTAATGGGGATCCATAATAAACCCCAGGAAGAGTAGCTGCTGTCTTGACAGGAACTAATGGGGATCCATAATAAACCCCAGGAAGAGTAGCTGCTGCCTTGACAGGAACTAATGGGGATCCTTAATAAACCCCCAGGAAGAGTAGCTGCTGTCTTGACAGGAACGAATGGGGATCCATAGTAAACCCCCAGGAAGAGTAGCTGCTGTCTTGACAGGAACTAATGGGGATCCTTAATAAACCCCAGGAAGAGTAGCTGCTGCCTTGACAGGAACTAATGAGGATCCTTAATAAACCCCCAGGAAGAGTAGCTTAATAAACCCCCCCCTAGGAAGAGTAGCTGCTGTCTTGACAGGAACTAATGGGGATCCTTAATAAACCCCCAGGAAGAGTAGCTGCTGTCTTTACAGGAACTAATGGGGATCCATAATAAACCCCCAGGAAGAGTAGCTGCTGTCTTGACAGGAACTAATGAGGATCCTTAATAAACCCCAGGAAGAGTAGCTGCTGCCTTGACAGGAACTAATGGGGATCCATAATAAACCCCAGGAAGAGTAGCTGCTGCCTTGACAGGAACTAATGGGGATCCATAATAAACCCTCAGGAAGAGTAGCTGCTGTCCTGACAGGAACTAATGGGGATCCATAATAATAAACCCCTGAGGAAGAGTCCAGCTGCTGCCTTGACAGGAACTAATGGGGATCCATAATAAACCCCAGGAAGAGTAGCTGCTGCCTTGACAGGAACTAATGGGGATCCATAAAAACCCCAGGAAGAGTAGCTGCTGCCTTGACAGGAACTAATGAGGAAGAGTAGCCATAATAATGGGGATCCTTAATAAACCCCCAGGAAGAGTAGCTGCTGTCTTGACAGGAACTAATGGGGATCCATAATAAACCCCAGGAAGAGTTGCTGCTGTCTTGACAGGAACTACCTTCCCTGATCTCTTCCTTCCCCCCCCTCTCTGACCCCCCCATCTCTTCCTCCCCCATCTCTTGGGGATCCCCCTCTCTGCCCCCTCCACCCAGTGCCAGCTGATGCAGGATGATCAACATTGTGATTGGATAACTGGGGATCTCTCTAAACCCACACAAGCGTTTGCAATTCCCTCGGCAACAAATGCTAATTTACTGGATCCAGGTTCATTGAATCCCCAGATAGAGATAAATGGGAGAGAAATTCCATGGAATACCAAACTAGCTCCAGTAGACAAAGCTGCTGCTGGAGAGACTCATTTGAATGCATTGGAGGATAACCATTTAACATATGTGCTTATACTTTAGCTGTATGTACTGCAAGTCTCTAGATTTTACCCTTATTTTACAATTACATTGACTGAGAACACATTCTAATTTACATATTCCACCTGGGAATAGTTACAGGAAGGAGGGGGTAAATGGGGATCCAATTAGAAACTGGGGAATAGTTACAGGGGAGAGGAGGGGGTAATGGGGATCCATTAGAAACTGGGGAATAGTTACAGGGGAAGGAGGGGTATGGAACTGAGCCAATTAGAAACTGGGGAATAGTTACAGGGGAGAGGAGGGGGTATCTCTTCCTTCCAATTAGAAACTGGGGAATAGTTACAGGGGAGAGGAGGGCTGATGCAGGATGATCAATTGAAACTGGGGAATAGTTGGGGAGAGGAACTGAGCCAATTATCAAACTGGGGAATAGTTACAACAAAGGGGTATAATTTACCAATTAGGTTCAAACTGGGGAATAGAGATAAATGGGAGAGAGAATTCCATGAATACCAAACTAGCTGGGGAATAAACCCAGGGAGAGAGGAGGGGGTATGAATGAGCCAATTAGAAACTGGGGAATTTAAGGGGATATGTGCTTATACTTTAGAAACTGTATGTACTACAAGAGGAGGGGGTAGATTTTACCCTTATTTTACAATTACATTGACTGAAACTTCTAATAGTTACAGGGGAGAGGAGGGGGTATTCCACCTGGGGAATAGTTACAGGGGAGAGGAGGGGTATATGAATGAGCCAATTAGAAACTGGGGAATAGTTACAGGGGAGAGGGGGTATGAATGAGCCAATTAGAAACTGGGGAATAGTTACAGGGGAGAGGGGGTATGAATGAGCCAATTAGAAACTGGGGAATAGTTACAGGGGAGAGGAGGGGGTATGAATGAGCCAATTAGAAACTGGGGAATAGTTACAGGGGAGAGGAGGGGGTATGAATGAGCCAATTAGAAACTGGGGAATAGTTACAGGGGAGAGGAGGGGGTATGAATGAGCCAATTAGAAACTGGGGAATAGTTACAGGGGAGAGGAGGGGGTATGAATGAGCCAATTAGAAACTGGGGATGATTAGGTGACCATGATGGTCTGAGAGCCAGATTAGAATTCAAAATTAGAATACTTGTCTTTCATAATTTGATCAGTCATACTGTCCTCCCCCAACCACAGTGTCACAGTGATGGATTAAACCCAAGTAAACTTCAAATCAAATCACATTTTATTTGTCGCATACACATGTTTAGCAGATGTTAATGCGAGTGTAGCAGAACGCTTGTGCTTCCAGTTCCGACAGTGCAGTAATATCTATCAGGTTATCTAACAATTCCACAACAACTACCTAATACACACAAATCCAAAGGGGTGAATGAGAATATGTACATGTAAGTACATATATGGATGAGCGATGGCCGAGTGGCAAGGTGCAATATATGTATGCCGAGGAACTTAAAACTTTGCACCTTCTCCGCTACTGTTAATGTGGATAAGGGGGTGCTCTCTCTGCTGTTTCCTGAAGTCCACGATCATCTCTTTTGTTTTGTGGATGTTGAGTGAGAGGTTGTTTTCCTGACACCACACCTCCTCCCCCTGTAGGCTGTCTTTTTGTTGTTGGTACTCAATCCCACTACTGTTGTGTCGTCTGCAAACTTGATGATTGAGTTGGAGGCGTGCATCGCCACGCAGTCATGGCTGAACAGGGAGTACAGGAGGGGGTTGAGCACGCACCCTTGTGGGGCCCCAGTGTTGAGGGTACCGAAGTGCGAAGTGGAGATGTTGTTTCCTACCTTCACCACCTGGGGGCGGCCGTCAGAATGTCCAGGACCCAATTGCACAGGGCGGGGTTCAGACCCAGGGACTCCAGCTTGATGATGAGGGTACTATGGTGTTGAATGCTGAGCCGTAGTCAATGAACAGCATTCTTACATAGGTATTCCTCTCGTCCAGATGGGATAGGGCAGTGTGCAGTGTGATAGCGATTGCGTCATCTGTGAACGTGTTGGGGCGGTATGCAAACTTAAGTGTGTCTAGGGTGGCCGGTAAGGTGGAGGTGATATGATCCTCGACTAGCCTCTCAAAGCACCTCATGATGACAGAAGTGAGTGCTACAGGGCGGTAGTCATTTAGTTCAGTAACTTGTTTGTCTTTCATTTAAAGATAACGCAGAGAAAGTGGCATGGATTTTGAAGCAATCTACACACAGAGGGTCTAGAGGGATGGAGGGAGGGTGAGAGAGGGAAGAGAGCACGGGGAGAGAAACTGTTAAAGGTGGAGGCTGGTGAGGGCCACAGCACGGGAGAGAAACTGTTCAGGTGGAGGCTGGTGAGGGCCACAGCACGGGGAGAGAAACTGTTCAGGTGGAGGCTGGTGAGGGCCACAGCACGGGAGAGAAACTGTTCAGGTGGAGGCTGGTGAGGGCCACAACACAGGGAGAGAAACTGTTAAAGGTGGAGGCTGGTGAGGGCCACAGCACAGGGAGAGAAACTGTTCAGGTGGAGGCTGGTGAGGGCCACAGCACGGGGAGAGAAACTGTTCAGGTGGAGGCTGGTGAGGGCCACAGCACAGGGAGAGAAACTGTTCAGGTGGAGGCTGGTGAGGGCCACAGCACAGGGAGAGAAACTGTTAAAGGTGGATGCTGGTGAGGGCCACAGCACGGGGAGAGAAACTGTTAAAGGTGGATGCTGGTGAGGGCCACAGCACAGGGAGAGAAACTGTTCAGGTGGAGGCTGGTGAGGGCCACAGCACGGGGAGAGAAACTGTTAAAGGTGGATGCTGGTGAGGGCCACAGCACGGGGAGAGAAACTGTTAAAGGTGGATGCTGGTGAGGGCCACAGCACGGGGAGAGAAACTGTTAAAGGTGGATGCTGGTGAGGGCCACAGCACAGGGAGAGAAACTGTTCAGGTGGAGGCTGGTGAGGGCCACAACACAGGGAGAGAAACTGTTCAGGTGGAGGCTGGTGAGGGCCACAGCACGGGAGAGAAACTGTTAAAGGTGGATGCTGGTGAGGGCCACAGCACGGGGAGAGAAACTGTTCAGGTGGAGGCTGGTGAGGGCCACAACACAGGGAGAGAAACTGTTCAGGTGGAGGCTGGTGAGAGCCACAGCACAGGAGAGAAACTGTTCAGGTGGAGGCTGGTGAGGGCCACAACACAGGGAGAGAAACTGTTCAGGTGGAGGCTGGTGAGAGCCACAGCACAGGGAGAGAAACTGTTCAGTTGGAGGCTGGTGAGGGCCACAGCACAGGGAGAGAAACTGTTCAGTTGGAGGCTGGTGAGGGCCACAGCACGGGAGAGAAACTGTTCAGGTGGAGGCTGGTGAGGGCCACAGCACAGGGAGAGAAACTGTTCAGGAGGAGGCTGGTGAGGGCCACAGCACAGGGAGAGAAACTGTTCAGGTGGAGGCTGGTGACGGCCACAGCACAGGGAGAGAAACTGTTCAGGTGGAGGCTGGTGAGGGCCACAGCACGGGGAGAGAAACTGTTCAGGTGGAGGCTGGTGAGGACCACAGCACGGGGAGAAAACTGTTCAGGTGGAGGCTGGTGAGGACCACAGGACGGGGAGAGAAACTGTTCAGGTGGAGGCTGGTGAGGGCCACAGCACGGGGAGAGAAACTGTTCAGGTGGAGGCTGGTGAGGGCCACAGCACAGGGAGAGAAACTGTTCAGGAGGAGGCTGGTGAGGGCCACAGCACAGGGAGAGAAACTGTTCAGTTGGAGGCTGGTGAGGGCCACAGCACGGGGAGAGAAACTGTTCAGGTGGAGGCTGGTGAGGGCCACAGCACAGGGAGAGAAACTGTTCAGTTGGAGGCTGGTGAGGGCCACAGCACAGGGAGAGAAACTGTTCAGGTGGAGGCTGGTGAGGACCACAGGACGTGGAGAGAAACTGTTCAGGTGGAGGCTGGTGAGATCCACAGCACAGGGAGAGAAACTGTTCAGGTGGAGGCTGGTGAGGGCCACAGCACAGGGAGAGAAACTGTTCAGGTGGAGGCTGGTGAGGGCCACATCACAGGGAGATAAACTGTTCAGGTGGAGGCTGGTGAGGGCCACAACACAGGTAGGGAAACTGTTCAGGTGGAGGCTGGTGAGGGCCACAGCACGGGGAGAGAAACTGTTCAGGTGGAGGCTGGTGAGGTCCACAGCACAGGGAGAGAAACTGTTCAGGTGGAGGCTGGTGAGGGCCACAGCACAGAGAGAGAAACTGTTCAGGTGGAGGCTGGTGAGGGCCACAACACAGGGAGAGAAACTGTTCAGGTGGAGGCTGGTGAGGGCCACAACACAGGGAGAGAAACTGTTCAGGTGGAGGCTGGTGAGGGCCACAGCACAGAGAGAAACTGTTCAGGTGGAGGCTGGTGAGGGCCACAACACAGGGAGAGAAACTGTTCAGGTGGAGGCTGGTGAGAGCCACAGCACAGGGAGAGAAACTGTTCAGGTGGAGGCTGGTGAGGGCCACAACACAGGGAGAGAAACTGTTCAGGTGGAGGCTGGTGAGAGCCACAGCACAGGGAGAGAAACTGTTCAGTTGGAGGCTGGTGAGGGCCACAGCACAGGGAGAGAAACTGTTCAGTTGGAGGCTGGTGAGGGCCACAGCACGGGGAGAGAAACTGTTCAGGTGGAGGCTGGTGAGGGCCACAGCACAGGGAGAGAAACTGTTCAGGAGGAGGCTGGTGAGGGCCACAGCACAGGAGAGAAACTGTTCAGGTGGAGGCTGGTGACGGCCACAGCACAGGGAGAGAAACTGTTCAGGTGGAGGCTGGTGAGGGCCACAGCACGGGGAGAGAAACTGTTCAGGTGGAGGCTGGTGAGGACCACAGCACGGGGAGAGAAACTGTTCAGGTGGAGGCTGGTGAGGACCACAGGACGGGGAGAGAAACTGTTCAGGTGGAGGCTGGTGAGGGCCACAGCACGGGGAGAGAAACTGTTCAGGTGGAGGCTGGTGAGGGCCACAGCACAGGGAGAGAAACTGTTCAGGAGGAGGCTGGTGAGGGCCACAGCACAGGGAGAGAAACTGTTCAGTTGGAGGCTGGTGAGGGCCACAGCACGGGGAGAGAAACTGTTCAGGTGGAGGCTGGTGAGGGCCACAGCACAGGAGAGAAACTGTTCAGTTGGAGGCTGGTGAGGGCCACAGCACAGGGAGAGAAACTGTTCAGGTGGAGGCTGGTGAGGACCACAGGACGTGGAGAGAAACTGTTCAGGTGGAGGCTGGTGAGATCCACAGCACAGGGAGAGAAACTGTTCAGGTGGAGGCTGGTGAGGGCCACAGCACAGGGAGAGAAACTGTTCAGGTGGAGGCTGGTGAGGGCCACATCACAGGGAGATAAACTGTTCAGGTGGAGGCTGGTGAGGGCCACAACACAGGTAGGGAAACTGTTCAGGTGGAGGCTGGTGAGGGCCACAGCACGGGGAGAGAAACTGTTCAGGTGGAGGCTGGTGAGGTCCACAGCACAGGGAGAGAAACTGTTCAGGTGGAGGCTGGTGAGGGCCACAGCACAGAGAGAGAAACTGTTCAGGTGGAGGCTGGTGAGGGCCACAACACAGGGAGAGAAACTGTTCAGGTGGAGGCTGGTGAGGGCCACAACACAGGGAGAGAAACTGTTCAGGTGGAGGCTGGTGAGGGCCACAGCACAGAGAGAGAAACTGTTCAGGTGGAGGCTGGTGAGGGCCACAACACAGGGAGAGAAACTGTTCAGGTGGAGGCTGGTGAGGGCCACAACACAGGGAGAGAAACTGTTAAAGGTGGAGGCTGGTGAGGGCCACAGCACAGGGAGAGAAACTGTTAAAGGTGGAGGGTGGTGAGGGCCACAGCACAGGGAGAGAAACTGTTCAGGTGGAGGCTGGTGAGGGCCACAGCACGGGGAGAGAAACTGTTAAAGGTGGAGGCTGGTGAGGGCCACAGCACGGGGAGAGAAACTGTTAAAGGTGGAGGCTGGTGAGGGCCACAGCACAGGGAGAGAAACTGTTCAGGTGGAGGCTGGTGAGGTCCACAGCACAGGGAGAGAAACTGTTCAGGTGGAGGCTGGTGAGGGCCACAACACAGGGAGAGAAACTGTTAAAGGTTGAGGCTGGTGAGGGCCACAGCACGGGGAGAGAAACTGTTCAGGTGGAGGCTGGTTTGTCATGATTATTAACCTGATCCGTTTGCAAGAGGAAAGTCTTCAGGGCGAAAAAAAATATTTGCATGTCATACAGGATACCGTTGAAGTCATGTATTTAATCTAACAGCCTCAAGCAGAGCTCCCTGCCCAGGCTTTGTTTTAGCAGAGGGCTGAACCAGCGTCAGTTTTTAGATAACATTTTTTACCAAAGTAGAAAACGGTTGGTTTCTGGAATGAGGAGTCACTAGCCACACCCACAGCTTCGGGCTGTTTTTTTCATTTTTTACATAGGTGACAGATCTGGTACACTCACTCTCACACACCGTACATCTTCAAGTAGCTCTGTCACGTCTTGCCTGGCTGTTGGAAGCGTAGAAGATGGCCGTGAACAAATGTATCAAGTACTGCCTCTTTGTTTTCAACCTGCTGTTCTGGATCAGTGGATGCATCATCCTCGGAGTCTCCATCTACCTCAAAGTGAACCCTGTGTTTGGGGGTTGTTACCGGGGCTGAACCTGCTGATAGCCGTCGGTGCCATCATCACGGTGCTCGGCTTCCTGGGCTGCTTTGGAGCCATCAGGGAGAGCCGCGTCATGCTCATGCTGTTCTTCGTCGGGCTGCTCCTCATCTTCATCCTCCTGGTGATCGCTGGAATCCTGGGAGCTGTCGGAGTGAATAAGATTGAGGAATGGTTGACGGGGAAGCTGCTACCGCTGAGGAACCAGTCGTCTTTGTTCCAGATGTTCATGCAGAAACTGGAAGAGCAGGCAAAGTGTTGTGGACTGATCCATGGACCTTCAGACTGGGGCTCAACAGTCCCCGCCTCTTGTGACTGCCGCGACACCAATCAGGAGTGCAAACTCACAGACGGACGACGCAAAGTGTACTTGAGACCTTGTACCAAGTTGGTGATGTCAGTCATCGCGAAGGGTACAGTCATCACCCTGGGGATTGCATTTGGCATCGCAGTCTTGATGATCTTTGGAATGGCCTTCGCCATGACCCTGTATTGCCAGATTGGGGAGACGTATGCCACGTTAAGCTAGGTACATCTACACTATACCACCTTAACCTAGGTACATCTACACTATACTACCTTAACCTAGGTACATCTACACTATACTACCTTAACCTAGGTACATCTACACTATAGTATACCACCTTAACCTAGGTACAGCTGCACTATAGTATACCACCTTAACCTAGGTACATAATAATAATAATAATATATGCCATTTAGCTGACGCTTTTATCCAAAGCGACTTACAGTCATGTGTGCATACATTCTACGTATGGGTGGTCCCGGGAATCGAACCCACTACCCTGGCGTTACAAGCGCCATGCTCTACCAACTGAGCCACAGAAGGACCACACCATACCACCTTAACCTAGGTACATCTACACCATACTACCTTAACCTAGGTACATCTACACTATTCCACCTTAACCTAGGTACATCTACACTATACCACCTTAACCTAGGTACATCTACACTATACCACCTTAACCTAGGTACATCTACACTATACCACCTTAACCTAGGTAGATCTACACTATACCACCTTAACCTAGGTACATCTATACTATACTACCTTAACCTAGGTACATCTACACTATACCACCTTAACCTAGGTACATCTACACTATACTACCTTAACCTAGGTACATCTACACTATACTACCTTAACCTAGGTACATCTACACTATACTACCTTAACCTAGGTACATCTACACTATACCACCTTAACCTAGGTACATCTACACTATACTATACTACCTTAACCTAGGTACATCTACACTATACTACCTTAACCTAGGTACATCTACACTATACCACCTTAACCTAGGTACATCTACACTATACCACCTTAACCTAGGTACATCTACACTATACTACCTTAACCTAGGTACATCTACACTATACTACCTTAACCTAGGTACATCTACACTATACCACCTTAACCTAGGTACATCTATACTATACTACCTTAACCTAGGTACATCTACACTATACTATACCACCTTAACCTAGGTACATCTACACTATACTATACCACCTTAACCTAGGTACATCTACACTATACCACCTTAACCTAGGTACATCTACACTATACCACCTTAACCTAGGTAGATCTACACTATACTACCTTAACCTAGGTACATCTACACTATACCACCTTAACCTAGGTACATCTACACTATACCACCTTAACCTAGGTACATCTACACCATAACACCTTAACCTAGGTACATCTACACTATACTACCTTAACCTAGGTACATCTACACTATACTATACCACCTTAACGTAGGTAGATCTACACTATACTACCTTAACCTAGGTAGATCTACACTATACTACCTTAACCTAGGTACATCTACACCATACCACCTTAACCTAGGTACATCTACACTATACCACCTTAACCTAGGTAGATCTACACCATACCACCTTAACCTAGGTACATCTATACTATACTACCTTAACCTAGGTACATCTACACTATACTACCTTAACCTAGGTACATCTACACCATACCACCTTAACCTAGGTACATCTACACTATACCACCTTAACCTAGGTAGATCTACACACATCCCTGGTCATCCCTACTGCCTCTGATCTGGAGGACTCACTAAACAGAGAACATCCCTGGTCATCCCTACTGCCTCTGATCTGGAGGACTCACTAAACAGAGAACATCCCTGGTCCATCCCTACTGCCTCTGATCTGGAGGACTCACTAAACAGAGAACATCCCTGGTCCATCCCTACTGCCTCTGATCTGGAGGACTCACTAAACAGAGAACATCCCTGGTCCATCCCTACTGCCTCTGATCTGGAGGACTCACTAAACAGAGAACATCCCTGGTCATCCCTACTGCCTCTGATCTGGAGGACTCACTAAACAGAGAACATCCCTGGTCCATCCCTACTGCCTCTGATCTGGAGGACTCACTAAACAGAGAACATCCCTGGTCCCTCCCTACTGCCTCTGATCTGGAGGACTCACTAAACAGAGAACATCCCTGGTCCATCCCTACTGCCTCTGATCTGGAGGACTCACTAAACAGAGAACATCCCTGGTCCATCCCTACTGACTCTGATCTGGAGGACTCACTAAACAGAGAACATCCCTGGTCCATCCCTACTGCCTCTGATCTGGCAGACTCACTAAACAGAGAACATCCCTGGTCCATCCCTACTGCCTCTGATCTGGAGGACTCACTAAACAGAGAACATCCCTGGTCATCCCTACTAGCCTCTGATCTGGAGGACTCACTAAACAGAGAACATCCCTGGTCCATCCCTACTGCCTCTGATCTGGAGGACTCACTAAACAGAGAACATCCCTGGTCATCCCTACTGCCTCTGATCTGGCAGACTCACTAAACAGAGAACATCCCTGGTCATCCCTACTGCCTCTGATCTGGAGGACTCACTAAACAGAGAACATCCCTGGTCATCCCTACTGCCTCTGATCTGGAGGACTCACTAAACAGAGAACATCCCTGGTCCATCCCTACTGCCTCTGATCTGGAGGACTCACTAAACAGAGAACATCCCTGGTCCATCCCTACTGCCTCTGATCTGGAGGACTCACTAAACAGAGAACATCCCTGGTCCATCCCTACTGCCTCTGATCTGGAGGACTCACTAAACAGAGAACATCCCTGGTCATCCCTACTGCCTCTGATCTGGAGGACTCACTAAACAGAGAACATCCCTGGTCCATCCCTACTGCCTCTGATCTGGAGGACTCACTAAACAGAGAACATCCCTGGTCCATCCCTACTGCCTCTGATCTGGAGGACTCACTAAACAGAGAACATCCCTGGTCCATCCCTACTGACTCTGATCTGGAGGACTCACTAAACAGAGAACATCCCTGGTCATCCCTACTGCCTCTGATCTGGAGGACTCACTAAACAGAGAACATCCCTGGTCCATCCCTACTGCCTCTGATCTGGAGGACTCACTAAACAGAGAACATCCCTGGTCCATCCCTACTGCCTCTGATCTGGCACACTCACTAAACACAAACACTTCTTCATTTGTAAATGATGGAGTGATGCAATATGTCCCTGGCTTTATGTAAATAAAGTACAAAACATGAAAATGGCACCATCTGGTTGTCTTAATATAAAGAATTTGAAATAATTTGTACTTTTACTTATTATCAATGGTGACCTGTCATTCGGGTGTTTGAGCCCCACATTGTTTATTTTTTGGGGGGTGGGACTTGCCTGTTTTGCATGTTATTTTGACATTAATACGTATCACATATCAGTTTGCAAACGATGTACAAAAAAAATATACATCATCATTGAGTTAATAAAGCCGCATACAAACATGGTCTCTTTCTTTTGTTGTTGAGTACAGCAGTTCCAAAAGGTGTTTCAGCCCAGCTCAGTGCTCTCGGTGGTGGTAGGGCGAGCCAGCAGAAAATACGGAGCGCTGCGCCGTGATTGGCTCAGTGTTCTGTCACTCATGGAGATTTTTACATCACGGCCAAGTGTAAGAGGAGACATTGAACATTCTAGGCCTTCGGGCTGCTGCCATAGAGGTGCCCATCCAAGAAGGCTCAAGGTCATTGGCCGCGGATAAAATGACATCAAATCACGTGATATCTACAGTAGCTTTGATTGGACTGATCACGTCAACATCATACATTCACAATCTTAGCTAGCAATCATCATCATGAATCAAGTCGACAATTTACTGGCAAATCCTTTTTAATCCTTGTCATATGAAGATAAATAATGAAGAGAAATGACAAAATAAAACGTATCGGTGCTCATCGGCCGTAGGACATAAACATTGTACAACAAGGTAGCAGTCATCATCATGATTCAAGTCGACAATTTACTGGCAAATCCTTTTTAATCCTTGTCATATGAAGATAAATAATGAAGAGAAATGACAAAATAAAACGTATCGGTGCTCATCGGCCGTAGGACATAAACATTGTACAACAAGGTAGCAGTCATCATCATGATTCAAGTCGACAATTTACTGGCAAATCCTTTTTAATCCTTGTCATATGAAGATAAATAATGAAGAGAAATGACAAAATAAAACGTATCGGTGCTCATCGGCCGTAGGACATAAACATTGTACAACAAGGTAGCAGTCATCATCATGAATCAAGTCGACAATTTACTGGCAAATCCTTTTTAATCCTTGTCATATGAAGATAAATAATGAAGAGAAATGACAAAATAAAACGTATCGGTGCTCATCGGCCGTAGGACATGAACATTGTACAACAAGGTAGCAGTCATCATCATGATTCAAGTCGACAATTTACTGGCAAATCCTTTTTAATCCTTGTCATATGAAGATAAATAATGAAGAGAAATGACAAAATAAAACGTATCGGTGCTCATCGGCCGTAGGACATAAACATTGTACAACAAGGTAGCAGTCATCATCATGAATCAAGTCGACAATTTACTGGCAAATCCTTTTTAATCCTTGTCATATGAAGATAAATAATGAAGAGAAATGACAAAATAAAACGTATCGGTGCTCATCGGCCGTAGGTCATAAACATTGTACAACAAGTTGTAAATCGTAAATTTCAACGAGTGGTTTGGAAGAAATCGGTGACAGTGGCTGTGGGGTCCCAAAGTCTAAGATTAAGTGTCTCTTTTCCCAGTTTAAAATGATAAACGTTCAAAGTTGGCCATGCTGTCAATGAAGCATGATTTGTGCCGCGCTCAAGACAACTGCTCTGAGGACCGTCGTGCCACATTCCTGTTCAAGTGAGTCAAGCACAACAACGTGAGTCCAAAAATGTATTCTATGCTGCTTCATAAATGATGTAAAATGCCAGGGAGATATGTCTACTGTAGCTAATAAAGTAATACTAAGTGTATGTTGTGTAGTTAGCTGTTGGAAGCCCATGTCCCTCAGCCTAATAATTTGCTCTACTAATTTGCTCCCCTCCTAATTTCGCCTACTGTTCTGACTGTTCTACTGTTGCCTATAGCCTGTCTTAAAGAAATGTCATCATCGAATATTGTAAGAGCTTTCATTGTGTGCTTATATGCCCCCTTTATTTATCCTACGGTTCTGACTTGGTGTACAGGGAGAACACTGTAAGAACAGCCCATGTTCTGAATTCTGTCGCTGTACATTTCAAAAGTGCTGAACAGATAGTTATATTGACTACGTCCGTCCTAGCTCGCTCACTAATGTCTTAAATGAAATGACAGATGGCCTCTTATCCGCTTGTCGTCCCCTTATTGCCATAGTTTGTACATCTCAATTGTCAGTAGAAACCACATTTAACGTTTAAGCAAGTCAGCCATATCAGCTATGTTTTTTTTTAAATCAGTAAATGAGTCTGAATGAACTGTTTCGCTGCCAGACAAGGCTCCACTGATAGGACTCTGCTGTTGGGACTCCGCTGATAGCCAGGTGTAGCAGTGGTAAGTTGTTGGGACTGCTGTTGGGACTCCACTGAAAGCCAGGTGTAGCAGTGGTAAGATGTTGGGACTGCTGTTGGGACTCCACTGATAGCCAGGTGTAGCAGTGGTAAGATGCGGGGACTGCTGTTGGGACTCTGCTGTTGGGACTCCACTGATAGCCAGGTGTAGCAGCAGTGGTAAGTTGTTGGGACTGCTGTTGGTACTCTGCTGTTGGGACAGCTTTATGTAGGCCCTAACAGTTTGTGGGCACAGTTTGTCACCGTTAAAGTGCAATTCATATATTGTTTAGTGTTTCCCGACGGCTAGTATGACCGTTTCAAAGGTTAATTATCATTAAAACCGTGTTTGATTACTGCTGTTTGAAAAACCTCACGGTAAGTACTGTCCGGCATCAACCAAAGTTAGCGACAGGGACGCAGGCGCAGCATGCAACGTGGGATTTGTTTTGTGTGAAAACATGGCGGGAGGCTGCGACAGCTGTGTCCAGAAGGCCTTGAAGCTGACAGCTGCACAAGTCAGGGAAGAACCACGATGCACCAGCAGCACCTCCACCACAGCGGCATCGCCTGGCTGGGTTGATGAGAAAGATGACCTCAACAAGGCAGCAGAGAGGTGAAGAGGGTCAGATTCCGATCTGTCACAGAGCATGATCTAACTGGGGATAGCTAGCTAACATACTGTCACAGAGCATGATCTAACTGGGGATAGCTAGCTAACATACTGTCACAGAGCATGATCTAACTGGGGATAGCTAGCTAACATACTGTCACAGAGCATGATCTAACTGGGGATAGCTAACTAACATACTGTCACAGAGCATGATCTAACTGGGGATAGCTAGCTAACATACTGTCACAGAGCATGATCTAACTGGGGATAGCTAGCTAATATACTGTCACAGAGCATGATCTAACTGGGGATAGCTAGCTAACATACTGTCACAGAGCATGATCTAACTGGGGATAGCTAGCTAACATACTGTCACAGAGCATGATCTAACTGGGGATAGCTAGCTAACATACTGTCACAGAGCATGATCTAACTGGGGATAGCTAGCTAACATACTGTCACAGAGCATGATCTAACTGGGGATAGCTAGCTAACATACTGTCACAGAGCATGTTCTAACTGGGGATAGCTAGCTAACATACTGTCACAGAGCATGATCTAACTGGGGATAGCTAGCTAACATACTGTCACAGAGCATGTTCTAACTGGGGATAGCTAGCTAACATACTGTCACAGAGCATGATCTAACTGGGGATAGCTAGCTAACATACTGTCACAGAGCATGATCTAACTGGGGATAGCTAGCTAACATACTGTCACAGAGCATGATCTAACTGGGGATAGCTAGCTAACATACTGTCACAGAGCATGATCTAACTGGGGATAGCTAGCTAACATACTGTCACAGAGCATGATCTAACTGGGGATAGCTAGCTAACATACTGTCACAGAGCATGATCTAACTGGGGATAGCTAGCTAACATACTGTCACAGAGCATGATCTAACTGGGGATAGCTAGCTAACATACTGTCACAGAGCATGATCTAACTGGGGATAGCTAGCTAACATACTGTCACAGAGCATGATCTAACTGGGGATAGCTAGCTAACATACTGTCACAGAGCATGATCTAACTGGGGATAGCTAACTAACATACTGTCACAGAGCATGATCTAACTGGGGATAGCTAGCTAACATACTGTCACAGAGCATGATCTAACTGGGGATAGCTAGCTAACATACTGTCACAGAGCATGATCTAACTGGGGATAGCTAGCTAACATACTGTCACAGAGCATGATCTAACTGGGGATAGCTAGCTAACATACTGTCACAGAGCATGATCTAACTGGGGATAGCTAACTAACATACTGTCACAGAGCATGATCTAACTGGGGATAGCTAACTAACATACTGTCACAGAGCATGTTCTAACTGGGGATAGCTAGCTAACATACTGTCACAGAGCATGATCTAACTGGGGATAGCTAACTAACATACTGTCACAGAGCATGTTCTAACTGGGGATAGCTAGCTAACATACTGTCACAGAGCATGATCTAACTGGGGATAGCTAACTAACATACTGTCACAGAGCATGTTCTAACTGGGGATAGCTAGCTAACATACTGTCACAGAGCATGATCTAACTGGGGATAGCTAACTAACATACTGTCACAGAGCATGTTCTAACTGGGGATAGCTAACTAACATACTGTCACAGAGCATGATCTAACTGGGGATAGCTAACTAATATACTGTCACAGAGCATGTTCTAACTGGGGATAGCTAGCTAACATACTGTCACAGAGCATGATCTAACTGGGGATAGCTAACTAACATACTGTCACAGAGCATGTTCTAACTGGGGATAGCTAACTAACATACTGTCACAGAGCATGTTCTAACTGGGGATAGCTAGCTAACATACTGTCACAGAGCATGTTCTAACTGGGGATAGCTAGCTAACATACTGTCACAGAGCATGATCTAACTGGGGATAGCTAGCTAACATACTGTCACAGAGCATGTTCTAACTGGGGATAGCTAGCTAACATACTGTCACAGAGCATGTTCTAACTGGGGATAGCTAACTAACATACTGTCACAGAGCATGATCTAACTGGGGATAGCTAACTAACATACTGTCACAGAGCATGTTCTAACTGGGGATAGCTAGCTAACATACTGTCACAGAGCATGTTCTAACTGGGGATAGCGAGCTAACATACTGTCACAGAGCATGTTCTAACTGGGGATAGCTAGCTAACATACTGTCACAGAGCATGTTCTAACTGGGGATAGCTAACTAACATACTGTCACAGAGCATGTTCTAACTGGGGATAGCTAGCTAACATACTGTCACAGAGCATGATCTAACTGGGGATAGCTAACTAACATACTGTCACAGAGCATGATCTAACTGGGGATAGCTAGCTAACATACTGTCACAGAGCATGATCTAACTGGGGATAGCTAGCTAACATACTGTCACAGAGCATGATCTAACTGGGGATAGCTAGCTAACATACTGTCACAGAGCATGATCTAACTGGGGATAGCTAGCTAACATACTGTCACAGAGCATGATCTAACTGGGGATAGCTAGCTAACATACTGTCACAGAGCATGTTCTAACTGGGGATAGCTAGCTAACAACACAGAGCATGTTCTAACTGGGGATAGCTAACTAACATACTGTCACAGAGCATGATCTAACTGGGGATAGCTAGCTAACATACTGTCACAGAGCATGTTCTAACTGGGGATAGCTAGCTAACAAACTGTCACAGAGCATGATCTAACTGGGGATAGCTAGCTAACATACTGTCACAGAGCATGTTCTAACTGGGGATAGCTAGCTAACATACTGTCACAGAGCATGTTCTAACTGGGGATAGCTAACTAACATACTGTCACAGAGCATGATCTAACTGGGGATAGCTAGCTAACATACTGTCACAGAGCATGATCTAACTGGGGATAGCTAACTAACATACTGTCACAGAGCATGATCTAACTGGGGATAGCTAGCTAACATAATGTCATATTAATTCATTAGGATCTCTGTGGGCCTAATCATAGAATTACATATAGAACCTATATTAATTAAATAGGATCTCTGTGGGCCTAATCATAGAATTACATATAGAACCTATATGAATTCATTAGGATCTCTGTGGGCCTAATCATAGAATTACATATAGAACCGTTATTAATTCATTAGGATCTCTGTGGGCCTGGTCATAAAGATTCGTAATTAAAAATTTTAAAATGTATTACCAGTCATGATGTCGTCATCTGATTGTCAATTACTTCAAAGGGCTCCTTTAATAGGCTGCCAGCACAGGTTCATCTATATAGACTATCAGCACAGGTTCATCTACATAGACTACCAGCACAGGTTCATCTATATAGACTACCAGCACAGGTTCATCTACATAGACTACCAGCACAGGTTAATCTACATAGACTACCAGCACAGGTTCATCTACATAGACTACCAGCACAGGTTCATCTACATAGACTACCAGCACAGGTTCATCTACATAGACTACCAGCACAGGTTAATCTACATAGACTACCAGCACAGGTTCATCTATATAGACTACCAGCACAGGTTCATCTACATAGACTACCAGCACAGGTTCATCTACATAGACTATCAGCACAGGTTCATCTACATAGACTGCCAGCACAGGTTCATCTACATAGACTACCAGCACAGGTTCATCTACATAGACTACCAGCACAGGTTCATCTACATAGACTACCAGCACAGGTTCATCTACATAGACTACCAGCACAGGTTCATCTACATAGACTACCAGCACAGGTTCATCTACATAGACTACCAGCACAGGTTCATCTATATAGACTACCAGCACAGGTTCATCTACATAGACTACCAGCACAGGTTCATCTATATAGACTACCAGCACAGGTTCATCTACATAGACTACCAGCACAGGTTCATCTACATAGACTACCAGCACAGGTTCATCTATATAGACTACCAGCACAGGTTCATCTACATAGACTACCAGCACAGGTTCATCTACATAGACTACCAGCACAGGTTCATCTACATAGACTACCAGCACAGGTTCATCTACATAGACTACCAGCACAGGTTCATCTACATAGACTACCAGCACAGGTTCATCTATATAGACTACCAGCACAGGTTCATCTACATAGACTATCAGCACAGGTTCATCTACATAGGCTGCCAGCACAGGTTCATCTATATAGACTATCAGCACAGGTTCATCTACATAGACTGCCAGCACAGGTTCATCTCATAGACTACCAGCAGATCTACATAGACTACCAGCACAGGTTCATCTACATAGACTACCAGCACAGGTTCATCTACATAGACTACCAGCACAGGTTCATCTACATAGACTACCAGCACAGGTTCATCTACATAGACTACCAGCACAGGTTCATCTACATAGACTACCAGCACAGGTTCATCTACATAGACTACCAGCACAGGTTCATCTACATAGACTACCAGCACAGGTTCATCTACATAGACTACCAGCACAGGTTCATCTACATAGACTACCAGCACAGGTTCATAGACTACCAGCACAGGTTCATCTATATAGACTACAGCACAGGTTCATCTACATAGACTGCCAGCACAGGTTCATCTACATAGACTACCAGCACAGGTTCATCTACATAGACTACCAGCACAGGTTCATCTACATAGACTACCAGCACAGGTTCATCTATATAGACTACCAGCACAGGTTCATCTACATAGACTACCAGCACAGGTTCATCTACATAGACTACCAGCACAGGTTCATCTACATAGACTACCAGCACAGGTTCATCTACAGCACAGGTTCATCTATATAGACTACCAGCACAGGTTCATCTACATAGACTACCAGCACAGGTTCATCTACATAGACTACCAGCACAGGTTCATCTACATAGACTACCAGCACAGGTTCATCTACATAGACTACCAGCACAGGTTCATCTACATAGACTACCAGCACAGGTTCATCTACATAGACTACCAGCACAGGTTCATCTATATAGACTACCAGCACAGGTTCATCTACATAGACTACAGCACAGGTTCATCTACATAGACTACCAGCACAGGTTCATCTACATAGACTACTAGCACAGGTTCATCTACATAGACTACAGGTTCATCTACATAGACTACCAGGATCAGTGGTGAAGAGAATGAGACAAACACCACAAAGTGTGATGACACTTGACAACAGGACCAGAGGTGGAGCTCATCATTAGGCCAGAATTGATGCTGTCCGCTCGGTTTCGGGCCACTCTACCACCCATTATGGAGAGTAGGCTTACCACATTAGAGAGTACCATAATTATGGAGACAGGCTGCTCTACCACCCATTATGGAGTAGGCTGCTCTACCACCCATTATGGAGGTGGCTGCTCTACCACCCATTATGGAGGTAGGCTGCTCATCTTATGGTGAGGTGTGGTGGTTCATGGAGAGTAGGCTATATTAATGGAATCTACCAGCAGCATGGTGAGGTGTCATACCCATATGGATATATTACCTCTACAGCAGCAGGTTCATGGGTAATACCACTCATTATGGAAGGCTCTCACTACAGGCTGCTCTACAGCATTGTGGAGGTTCATGCTCTACATTAGACTACTCTACCACCCATTATGGAGAGTAGGCTGCTCTACCACTCATTATGGAGAGTAGGCTGCTCTAACATAATTATGGAGAGTAGGCTGCTGTACCACATTATGGACAGGCTGCTCTCTGATTGGAGAGTAGGCTCTCTACCACCCATTAGGAGAGTAGGAACTCATAATTGATTAGGCTGCTCTAGCACATTTTCATCTACATACCACGTTATGCAGAGTAGGCTGCTCATCTCATTATGGAGACTAGGCCAGACACATTATGGAGAGTAGGCTGCTCTAGGAGAGTAGGCTGCTCTTACCACTCATTATGGAGAGTAGGCTGCTCTACCACCCACATGGAGAGTAGGCTGCTCTACCACCCATTATGGAGAGTAGGCTGCTCTACCACCCATTATGGAGTTGCTCTACCACCCATTATGGAGAGTAGACTGCTCAGCACCCATTGTGGAGAGTAGGCTGCTCTACCACCCATTATGGAGAGGGCTGCTCTACCACCCATTATGGAGAGGCTGCTCTCATAGACTACCAGCTGCTCTACCACCCTGTTTGGAGGTGCTCTCCACTCATTATGCAGAGTCTACACCCATATGGAGAGTAGGCTGCTCTACTACCCATCAGGGTTTCATCTGGAGATAGACTACCAGGGCTGCTCTACCACCCATTATGGAGAGTAGGCTGCTCTACCACTCATTATGGAGAGACTCATGGAGAGTAGGCTGCCTATCATTATGGAGAGTAGGCTTCTACCACAAAGGAGTCCTACCAGATTATGGACATCTACATGGAGAGTGGCTGCTCTAGATTAGAGTGGGCTCTACCACCCATATGGAGAGTAGGCTCTACCACTCATTATGGAGAGGGCTGCACCACTCATTAGGAGAGTAGGCTGCTCTAGACCCATTATGGAGAGTGGTTGCTCTACAAGATATGGAGAGTAGGCTGCTCTACCACCCATTATGGAGCCAGGCTGCTCTACCACCCATTATGGAGAGTAGGGTAATATATTAATGGAATCTACAGCAGCGTGGTGTGTGGTGGTCATTAGAGGGGTGTGTGGTGGTTATGGAATCTACAGCAGCATGGTGTGGGTGGTCATGGGTAATATATTAATGGAATCTTTAGAGCAGCATGGTGGGGTCCAAATATCTCTACAGCCGCATGGAGGTGTGTGGTGGTCATGGGTAATATATTAATGGAATCTAGAGCAGCATGGTGTGTGGTGGTCATGGGTAATATATTAATGGAATCTACAGCCGCATGGTGAGGTGTGTGGTGGTCATGGGTAATATATTAATGGAATCTACAGCAGCATGGTGAGGTGTGTGGTGGTCATGGTAATATATTAATGGAATCAAGCATGGTGTGTGGTGGTCATGGGTAATATATTAATGGAATCTACAGCAGCATGGTGTGTGGTGGTCATGGGTAATATATTAATGGAATCTACAGCAGCATGGTGAGGTGTGTGGTGGTCATGGGTATATATTAATGGAATCTACAGCATGGTGAGCTGTGGTCATGGGTAATATATTAATGGAATCTACAGCAGCATGGTGAGGTGTGTGGTGGTCCTGGGTAATATATTGATGGAATCTACAGCAGCATGGTGTGTGGTGGTCATGGGTAATATATTAATGGAATCTACAGCAGCATGGTGGTGGTCATGGGTAATATATTAATGGAATCTACAGCAGCATGGTGTGTGGTGGTAATGGGTAATATATTGGCCTGCTGTTTCTGATTGTATTCTTGTTATGGAACGTCATAATTGATTTTGTTTTTTCTCTCTCTCTCCGTTCCTCTGTCTCGCTTCGCTCTCTGTTTCCCAGAACATTCAAAGGGTTTTTAATTACAATCCCACAGTGAAGCCAGCTGTGCTTGTTCCAGTGACATTCCTGGGATGTTCTGCTGACGTCCCCTGTCCTCTCTGTCCTCCCTGTGACTTCAGACTGCCATCGTGACTCCTCACTTCCTCAGCCAATCACGACTCAGAAGATGCCTCATAGGGAATGGAATGTTCTGCAGGTTCCTTAAACCCTGTTCTAATCCCATTCAGCACCGCTGGGTCCAAGATATGGACCGGATCTCTGGGTGCTTTAGACTAGAGTGGGTCCAAGATATGGACCGGATCTCTGGGAGCTTTAGACTAGAGTGGGTCCACGATATGGACCGGATCTCTGGGAGCTTTAGACTAGAGTGGGTCCAAGATATGGACCGGATCTCTGGGAGCTTTAGACTAGAGTGGGTCCACGATATGGACCGGATCTCTGGGAGCTTTAGACTAGAGTGGGTCCAAGATATGGACCGGATCTCTGGGTGCTTTAGACTAGAGTGGGTCAAGATATGACCAGATCTCTGGGTGCTTTAGATCTATCCAAGATATGGACCGGATCTCTGGGAGCTTTAGACTAGAGTGGGTCCACGATATGGACCGGATCTCTGGGAGCTTTAGACTAGAGTGGGGCCAAGATATGGACCGGATCTCTGGGTGCTTTAGACTAGAGTGGGTCCAAGATATGGACCGGATCTCTGGGAGCTTTAGACTAGAGTGGGTCCACGATATGGACCGGATCTCTGGGAGCTTTAGACTAGAGTGGGTCCACGATATGGACCGGATCTCTGGGAGCTTTAGACTAGAGTGGGTCCACGATATGGACCGGATCTCTGGGAGCTTTAGACTAGAGTGGGTCCACGATATGGACCGGATCTCTGGGAGCTTTAGACTAGAGTGGGGACAAGATATGGACCGGATCTCTGGGAGCTTTAGACTAGAGTGGGTCCAAGATATGGACCGGATCTCTGGGAGCTTTAGACTAGAGTGGGTCCACGATATGGACCGGATCTCTGGGAGCTTTAGACTAGAGTGGGTCCACGATATGGACCGGATCTCTGGGTGCTTTAGACTAGAGTGGGTCCACGATATGGACCGGATCTCTGGGAGCTTTAGACTAGAGTGGGTCCACGATATGGACCGGATCTCTGGGAGCTTTAGACTAGAGTGGGTCCACGATATGGACCGGATCTCTGGGAGCTTTAGACTAGAGTGGGTCCACGATATGGACCGGATCTCTGGGAGCTTTAGACTAGAGTGGGTCCACGATATGGACCGGATCTCTGGGTGCTTTAGACTAGAGTGGGTCCACGATATGGACCGGATCTCTGGGAGCTTTAGACTAGAGTGGGTCCACGATATGGACCGGATCTCTGGGTGCTTTAGACTAGAGTGGGTCCAAGATATGGACCGGATCTCTGGGAGCTTTAGACTAGAGTGGGTCCACGATATGGACCGGATCTCTGGGAGCTTTAGACTAGAGTGGGTCCAAGATATGGACCGGATCTCTGGGTGCTTTAGACTAGAGTGGGTCCACGATATGGACCCCGGATCTCTGGGAGCTTTAGACTATAGTGGGGCCACGATATGGACCGGATCTCTGGGTGCTTTAGACTAGAGTGGGTCACGATATGGACCGGATCTCTGGGAGCTTTAGACTAGAGTGGGTCCACGATATGGACCGGATCTCTGGGAGCTTTAGACTAGAGTGGGTCCACGAAATGGACCGGATCTCTGGGAGCTTTAGACTAGAGTGGGTCCACGATATGGACCGGATCTCTGGGAGCTTTAGACTAGAGTGGGTCCACGATATGGACCGGATCTCTGGGAGCTTTAGACTAGAGTGGGTCCACGATATGGACCGGATCTCTGGGAGCTTTAGACTAGAGTGGGTCCACGATATGGACCGGATCTCTGGGAGCTTTAGACTAGAGTGGGTCCATGATATGGACCGGATCTCTGGGAGCTTTAGACTAGAGTGGGTCCATGATATGGACCGGATCTCTGGGAGCTTTAGACTAGAGTGGGTCCACGATATGGACCGGATCTCTGGGAGCTTTAGACTAGAGTGGGTCCCTCAACCCTCCTCTCCTCCCTTACTGCATCCTTTGACTCTCTATGTCCCCTATCCTCCAGGCCGGCTCGGTCTCTCCGGGAGCTTTAGAGCTCACAGAACAGGGTGGGCCCGGCGGATATGGACCCTGCGGACCTGGCATCTCTGGGAGCCACTTTCTTCTAAATTCCAAGCATTAGACTCTTTGCCACCTTCTCCTCCCTCCTGAGCAGATGACTTCGTCAACCATTTTGAAAAGGGTCCACGACATGGAAGTCAAACGGACACTCTGGATGAAATCTCGCTTTACGGCCGGCCGCCCAACAACCTGACCCTAGAGACCATGGGACCTTCTCACCTCACCTCGATATGGACGTCCCTCCCGTCTTCAAGAGAGCGGACCCCCTCTGGGGAGCTTTAGACAGACCAGTATCCCTTCTCTCTTTTCTCCAAAACTCTTGAGTGACCGTCCTTGGCCAGCTCTACCGCTATCTCTCTCAGAATGACCTTCTTGATATGGACCGGATCTCTTCTCTGGGAGCTTTAACTCTCTCTCTCTGATCCTTCTAGAGGCTGCCTTGATACTGTGGATCCTCCTCTCCACCCTCTCCGATTGGATCTCTGGCGGATCTCTGGGAGCTTTGGCGGGCGAGAATCTGTCTCACTCACCATGCGCTCTCACCACTGGTGGGTGTTCTAGGCCCCTCTCTTATTCTCGATATGGACCGGATCTCTGGGAGCTTTACACAATTAGACTGGACGAATCGCATCTCTGCATGGGCAGACATAGAGTGGGATGACGGATCACCACCTCAAGCTGAACCTGCAAGACCGAGCTCTCTGGGAGCTGCCCGTTATGATCTAGATGGTTGACAACTCCATTGTGCCTCCTCCCAGGCGCTAAGAACCTATCTGGACAACACCCCTGATCTCTGGGAGTTTCCTGAGACTCATGACAACATGGGTCACACGATATGGACCGGATCTCTGGGAGCTTTAGATTACTGAGTGGGCTGGGCCCCTGATATGGACCGGATCTCTTCTCTCACGGGTGCCGCACGACCATGGACTTGCCTAGGAGCTTAGGGACTTTAGTAGGCTGGGTCCACAAGATATGGACCACTGAGATCTCTGGGAGCTTTAGACTCCCTCACGAGTGGGTCCACGATAAACCCCACCTGGACCGGATCTCTGGAGCTTTAGACTGTTCAGAGTGGGTATGCACGATATAAGACTGCGACTTAAATGTAAATCTCTGGGAGCTTTAGACTAGGAGTGGGTCCATGATATGGACCGGATCTCTGGGAGCTTTAGACTAGAGTGGGTCCACGATATGGACCGATCTCTGGGAGCTTTAGACTAGAGTGGGTCCATGATATGGACCGGATCTCTGGGAGCTTTGGACTAGAGTGGGTCCACGATATGGACCGGATCTCTGGGAGCTTTAGAGCTAGAGTGGGTCCACGATATGGACCGGATCTCTGGGAGCTTGGGTCACGATATGGACCGATCTCTGGGAGCTTTAGACTAGAGTGGGTCCACGATATGGACCGGATCTCTGGGAGCTTTAGACTAGAGTGGGTCCACGATATGGACCGGATCTCTGGGAGCTTTAGACTAGAGTGGGTCCCACGATATGGACCGGATCTCACGCTTTAGACTGAGTGGGTCCACCCGGATCTCTGGGTGCTTTAGACTAGAGTGGGTCCACGATATGGACCGGATCTCTGGGTGCTTTAGACTAGAGTGGGTCCACGATATGGACCGGATCTCTGGGTGCTTTAGACTAGAGTGGGTCCACGATATGGACCGGATCTCTGGGTGCTTTAGACTAGAGTGGGTCCACGATATGGACCGGATCTCTGGGTGCTTTAGACTAGAGTGGGTCCACGATATGGACCGGATCTCTGGGTGCTTTAGACTAGAGTGGGTCCACTATATGGACCGGATCTCTGGGTGCTTTAGACTAGAGTGGGTCCACGATATGGACCGGATCTCTGGGTGCTTTAGACTAGAGTGGGTCCAATATGGACCGGATCTCTGGGTGCTTTAGACTAGAGTGGGGCCAGGGTAGGTAGGTGTGTGTGTGTGTGTGTGTGTGTGTGTGTGTGTGTGTGTGTGTGTGTGTGTGTGTGTGTGTGTGTGTGTGTGTGCGTGCGTGCGTGCGTGCGTGCGTGCGTGTGTGATATATGAGTCACCGACTCCCTGAGAACCAACAGTGAGTCAAAAGGTCCAGTCAGTTTAGGAAAAGCTTCATCAACGTTTCGTTCCTCTGTGTGATCAGACGTCCAGACGTGCGGGTACTCCGTCTAGCTTCAACTTCCTTCTACTCGTGGCGTTCCTCACAAATGAGTCTGCTGAGCAATGCATTAAACACGCTCTACTGACGTGCTCATCAGACATTACCAGCGTATCATTGTAGAATCACGTCTGAAACCGTTCAGATAAGTGGGGGGAGAGGGAGGGAGGGAGGGAGTTTCCCAAATAGCTCCCTATTTCCTATTACAGTCCACTACTTCTGAGGCAGAACCATACGTTTCCTGTGGGCCCGGTCTTAGGTAGGGCACTATAAAGGGAATAGGATGCTATTTGGGATGAACCGGAGTCGTTTCACAGTTCCAAGGTAAAAAGTCTTGACAGTCAGAACGAGGAGAGGACACATAAGAGCCATTTATTAATTTTACATTTACATTTAAGTCATTTAGCAGACGCTCTTATCCAGAGCGACTTACAAATTGGGACTTAGTGATGATGATCCTCCTCAAACAGCCTCTTCAACGCAACGGAACAGGTGACTAATGTCTTGTCTCCTCCCCTGGGGCCTGAGGGTGGAGATGTATCAGGTGACTAATGTCTTGTCTCCTCCCCTGGGGCCTGAGGGTTGAGATGTGTCAGGTGACTAATGTCTTGTCTCCTCCCCTGGGGCCTGAGGGGAGATGTGAGATGACTAATGTCTTGTCTCCTCCCCTGGGGTTGAGATGTGACTAATGTCTTGTCTCCTCCCCTGGGGCCTGAGGGTGGAGATGTGTCAGGTGACTAATGTCTTGTCCCTTCCCTGGGGCCTGAGGGTGGAGATGTGTCAGGTGACTAATGTCTTGTCTCCTCCCCTGGGGCCTGAGGGTGAGATGTGTCAGGTGACTAATGTCTTGTCTCCTCCCCTGGGGCCTGAGGGTGGAGATGTGTCAGGTGACTAATGTCTTGTCTCCTCCCCTGGGGCCTGAGGGGTGGAGATGTGTCAGGTGACTAATGTCTTGTCTCCTCCCCTGGGGCCTGAGGGTGGAGATGTGTCAGGTGACTAATGTCTTGTCTCCTCCCCTGGGGCCTGAGGGTGGAGATGTGTCAGGTGACTAATGTCTTGTCTCCTCCCCTGGGGCCTGAGGGTGGAGATGTATCAGGTGACTAATGTCTTGTCTCCTCCCCTGGGGCCTGAGGGTGGAGATGTATCAGGTGACTAATGTCTTGTCTCCTCCCCTGGGGCCTGAGGGTGGAGATGTGTCAGGTGACTAATGTCTTGTCTCCTCCCCTGGGGCCTGAGGGTGAGATGTATCAGGTGACTAATGTCTTGTCTCCTCCCCTGGGGCCTGAGGGTGGAGATGTATCAGGTGACTAATGTCTTGTCTCCTCCCTGGGGCCTGAGGGTGGAGATGTATCAGGTGACTAATGTCTTGTCTCCTCCCCTGGGGCCTGAGGGTGGAGATGTGTCAGGTGACTAATGTCTTGTCTCCTCCCCTGGGGCCTGAGGGTGGAGATGTATCAGGTGACTAATGTCTTGTCTCCTCCCCTGGGGCCTGAGGGTGGAGATGTGTCAGGTGACTAATGTCTTGTCCCTCCCCTGGGGCCTGAGGGGTGGAGATGTGTCAGGTGACTAATGTCTTGTCTCCTCCCCTGGGGCCTGAGGGTGGAGATGTGTCAGGTGACTAATGTCTTGTCTCCTCCCCTGGGGCCTGAGGGTGGAGATGTGTCAGGTGACTAATGTCTTGTCTCCTCCCCTGGGGCCTGAGGGTGGAGATGTGTCAGGTGACTAATGTCTTGTCTCCTCCCTGGGGCCTGAGGGGGGAGATGTGTCAGGTGACTAATGTCTGTCTCCTCCCTGGGGCCTGAGGGTGGAGATGTCAGGTGACTAATGTCTTGTCTCTCCCCTGGGGCCTGAGGGTGGAGATGTATCAGGTGACTAATGTCTTGTCTCTCCCCTGGGGCCTGAGGGGTGGAGATGTGTCAGGTGACTAATGTCTTGTCCCTCCTCCCCTGGGGCCTGAGGGTGGAGATGTGTCAGGTGACTAATGTCTTGTCTCCTCCTGGGGCCTGAGGGTGGAGATGTGTCAGGTGACTAATGTCTTGTCTCCTCCCCTGGGGCCTGAGGGTGGAGATGTGTCAGGTGACTAATGTCTTGTCTCCTCCCTGGGGCCTGAGGGTGGAGATGTGTCAGGTGACTAATGTCTTGTCTCCTCCCCTGGGGCCTGAGGGTGGAGATGTGTCAGGTGACTAATGTCTTGTCTCCTCCCCTGGGGCCTGAGGGTGGAGATGTGTCAGGTGACTAATGTCTTGTCTCCTCCCCTGGGGCCTGAGGTGGAGATGTATCAGGTGACTAATGTCTTGTCTCCTCCCCTGGGGCCTGAGGGTGGAGATGTGTCAGGTGACTAATGTCTTGTCTCCTCCCCTGGGGCCTGAGGGTTGAGATGTGTCAGGTGACTAATGTCTTGTCTCCTCCCCTGGGGCCTGAGGGGTGGAGATGTATCAGGTGACTAATGTCTTGTCTCCTCCCCTGGGGCCTGAGGGTGGAGATGTGTCAGGTGACTAATGTCTTGTCTCCTCCCCCTGGGGCCTGAGGGTGGAGATGTGTCAGGTGACTAATGTCTTGTCTCCTCCCCTGGGGCCTGAGGGTGGAGATGTGTCAGGTGATTAATGTCTTGTCCCTCCCCTGGGGCCTGAGGGTGGAGATGTGTCAGGTGACTAATGTCTTGTCTCCTCCTGGGGCCTGAGGGTTGAGATGTGTCAGGTGACTAATGTCTTGTCTCCTCCCCTGGGGCCTGAGGGTGGAGATGTGTCAGGTGACTAATGTCTTGTCTCCTCCCCTGGGGCCTGAGGGTGGAGATGTGTCAGGTGACTAATGTCTTGTCTCCTCCCCTGGGGCCTGAGGGTTGAGATGTATCAGGTGACTAATGTCTTGTCTCCTCCCTGGGGCCTGAGGGTGGAGATGTGTCAGGTGACTAATGTCTTGTCTCCCCCTGGGGCCTGAGGGTGGAGATGTGTCAGGTGACTAATGTCTTGTCTCCTCCCCTGGGGCCTGAGGGTGGAGATGTGTCAGGTGACTAATGTCTTGTCTCCTCTCCTGGGGCCTGAGGGTTGAGATGTATCAGGTGACTAATGTCTTGTCTCCCCTCCCCTGGGGCCTGAGGGTGGAGATGTGTCAGGTGACTAATGTCTTGTCTCCTCCCCTGGGGCCTGAGGGGTTGAGATGTATCAGGTGACTAATGTCTTGTCTCCCTCCCCTGGGGCCTGAGGGTGGAGATGTGTCAGGTGACTAATGTCTTGTCTCCTCCCCTGGGGCCTGAGGGTGGAGATGTGTCAGGTGACTAATGTCTTGTCTCCCTCCCCTGGGGCCTGAGGTGGAGATGTGTCAGGTGACTAATGTCTTGTCTCCTCCCCTGGGGCCTGAGGGTGGAGATGTATCAGGTGACTAATGTCTTGTCTCCTCCCCTGGGGCCTGAGGGTGGAGATGTATCAGGTGACTAATGTCTTGTCTCCTCCCCTGGGGCCTGAGGGTGGAGATGTATCAGGTGACTAATGTCTTGTCTCCTCCCCTGGGGCCTGAGGGTGGAGATGTATCAGGTGACTAATGTCTTGTCTCCTCCCCTGGGGCCTGAGGGTTGAGATGTATCAGGTGACTAATGTCTTGTCTCCTCCCCTGGGGCCTGAGGGTGGAGATGTATCAGGTGACTAATGTCTTGTCTCCTCCCCTGGGTCCTGAATGTGGAGATGTGTCAGGTGACTAATGTCTTGTCTCCTCCCCTGGGGCCTGAGGGTGGAGATGTGTCAGGTGACTAATGGATTGGCTCCTCTCCTGGGGCCTGAATGTGGAGATGTGTCAGACTCTTGGGGGCATTGCCTCCTCTCCTGGGGCCTGAGGGTGGAGATGTGTCAGACTCTTGGGGGGATTGGCTCCTCTCCTGGGGCCTGAGGGTGGAGATGTCTCAGACTCTTGGGGGCATTGCCTCCTCTCCTGGGGCCTGAGGTGGAGATGTCTCAGACTCTTGGGGGCATTGTCTCCTCTCCTGGGGGCCTGAGGGTGGGGATGTGTCAGACTCTTGGGGGGGATTGCCTCCTCTCCTGGGTCCTGAATGTGGAGATGTGTCAGACTCTTGGGGGATTGGCTCCTCTCCTGGGGCCTGAGGTGGGGATGTCAGACTCTTGGGGGATTGTCTCCTCTCCTGGGTCCTGAATGTGGAGATGTGTCAGACTCTTGGGGGTTTGGCTCCTCTCTCCTCTCCTGGGGCCTGAGGGTGGAGATGTCTCAGACTCTTGGGGCTCTCTCCTGGGGCCTGAGGGTGGAGATGTGTCAGACTCTTGGGGGATTGCCTCCTCTCCTGGGGCCTGAGGGTGGAGATGTCTCAGACTCTTGGGGGATTGGCTCCTCTCCTGGGGCCTGAGGGTGGAGATGTGTCAGACTCTTGGACTCTTGGGGGGTGGAGATGTTGACTCTTGCTCCTCTCCTGGGGCCTGAGGGTGGAGATG